>NC_056725.1:315769074-315849074 GCF_019279795.1 Protopterus annectens
ACCGACGGAAGAAGACACCGACGCTGAGAAGCTGCGATGGGGAAAGGATATGTAAGTCTGCGGTAGTGACGGACGATAGGGTGCGAGTAAGGTAAGTGTGCGATGCTGGTGTTTAGTAGGGGTAGGGGTGGGATAAGTGAGTTAGGGTTAGGGCGGGTTAGGTGAGTGTGCGAGTAAGGTAAGTGTGCGATGTTGGTGTTTTGTAGGGGTAGGGGTGGGATAAGTGAGTTAGGGTTAGGGCGCGGGTTAGGTGAGTGTGCGAGTAAGGTAAGTGTGCGATGTTGGTGTTTTGTAGGGGTAGGGGTGGGATAAGTGAGTTAGGGTTAGGGCGGGTTAGGTGAGTGTGCGATAGTGACGGACCTTAGGGTAAGGGTTTGGGTCAGGGTTGTGGATAGTTGTGTATGTATGGGTTAGTGTTTGTTTGTAAGGATTTTGGTGTGCTTGTGTTGTGTGTGTGAGTGTTGGATAGGGGATGTGTTTTGTTTGTTGGTATGTTGTGTCGGGTGTATGCGATGTCGTGTTTGTGAACTGTCGATCTTCTGGCGTCGGTTATATGAGTTTCGCTGTTTTGGTGTCGGTTATTTCGTTTTCGGTATTTTAAAATGTCGATGAACTCAGATAGATCCGTATATATATATATATATATATATATATATATATATATATATATATATATATGCATACACACACACACACACACACACACACACACACACACACACAAACCTTCACTAAATATATACAGTATGTGAGTGTATGTGTTTGAATAAGTACCTACACATATATATATATATATATATATATATATATATGTGTGTGTGTGTGTATGAGTCTATGTTGAACTAGTGAAGTGTGTAAGCACTGAAATAGATCTGTTCATGTGAGTACTTTGAAAATAAACTTTCAGAAAACAAAAACAAAAACAATAAAAAAAAGCAGATCAAAATATCAACTGATCACAAAATGAAAAAAGTTTGCTTTTATGATCAGTTAACAAAAAACGTACCATTAACTTCAGGTAAACTTTGTCTGAATAGTTATAGTGTTGCATAAAGAGTTGTTTCCCAAAGGTAAGATGTAGGGTTGGGGCTAGTGTAAGGGTTAGGTTTAAGGTTAGCTCACATCAATAAGGATTGACAGGGGGATCCCCCAGCACAATCTTTCTGGTATTGACTGAACTGTATGGCTTAAGGTTAGAAATATAAGAATTGGTGGACTTACATCAGCTGTGTATACCAAAATATGTGTGGTGGTTATTATTCTAACTATAGGGACTTTCCAGGCAAAAACTGGGAATGATCTTGGTTTCTCACAGGCATCAGCCTATGGCATACTCCAAATGTTCCTCAACAAATTGCTACCACATGCGGAAGAACATGTTTCCCAACACCATACTGCACACTTTTCATGATATCACCCACCTCTGTGAAATGCTCTAACTCCCTAGCTGGTGTCCATGGATATCACTACATCAGCAGGAAGGACAACCATTCCATCTAATGCAGTCGATGCACAGGGGCTGATAAACTATGTGTATGCACATCACCCTAGCTGTGTCCACAAGTCTCACATATCTCATACAAGTCATCTGTATTGCCTGTTCCTACATACTGATGGTAACCATTTAGTACTCTGTGACTTCTTAGTATGAGTCCTATAATAGGAAAACTAAATGAACAAAAGCAAGGATTTAGTGATCTCAGATTTGGGATATATAAGTTGAGAAGGTGGAAGGTACAGAAGGCTTTTCCCCATGCAAAAACAAATTTAAAGGAGATTGGTGATGTATGGCATTTGCTGGTTTCCTGTGTTTTCAGACTTTTTTTTTAATTTGAATTTCAGGGCACACACTTATGAGTGCTAGAATTACAATAGTGAGCCCTCATGGACATACCATAGTACTACCTAGTAGGTATGTGAAGGCATACTGGTGCACCTACATATTGAAAGCCATAGTATGTGCACATATGTAACCACGCCTATGTGTTTATCCCCTGTTCAGTCCCTACTGTGCTGTAGATGATACAGGATACTCCCTGAAGCCCTGGTTGTTGATACCTATATGGAGCCAACTGCAATATGTTCTTAATACATCCTGTCAGGCTGTTTGTAGCATGCTACATGCTTCATCATGTAATCCTTGGAAGTAGACAGCTCAAATATCATTACTGGAAGTCTCCACACTTGTAGCAGCTGGAGTCATTGGGGCACCACCACATCATCCCCCAGCCTGTGCCATTGTTGTTAATGGACAGCATGCAGTACCCATACAGCTCTCCTCCAGATGTCATTATGCACAGTACACAGCAGCAGTACAGGTGAAATATCAAGGCCTCATCCACCACTGTGGGCCACTGACATTCCAGACATGTGCAAAGTGACAGCATGTTTTCACACAGACCAATATGAGGCATGACACAAATGTAGTTAGTTCATCCCGCACACTGTTCCCGTCTGCAGTGTCATAACTGGTGACCCCCCACCCCAAAAGCAGCAGTGACAGTACTGTACTCTCACACCAGTGAACCACTGGCAACTGCCAATCATGCACCTGTCATATTGTGCACAAGGTAGCACCCACTTTTGTCATGCTCTTGTTAAGGTTCAGTTGCATACAGTATTTTGTACAGTGACGGTCAGTCACACTATGCATCAAACATCTACATACACACCACACAGAAAGAAAGGTAGTGGGGTTCACAACCAAAATAATTTGAACAGGTGTTTTGGGGACACATTGACACATTGCCATATATACACACACATATAATATATATATATATATATATATATATATATATATATATATATATATATATATATATATATATATATGTGTGTATGGGTCTAGGACATTTCACTGAATGCACATTTTACTGAAACTCAAATCACTGAAAGCACAATTCACTGAAAACTGAATTCACTGAAACACATTTCACTGAAAGTTATATACGTCCTTTTCCCCACTGTAGTGCGACCCTAGAGTTAGTATATATAGTAAGGGAGGGGCACCGCCCCACCACATGGGGGTGTGTGGGGGGAGTAAACCCCCACATATTTTAAGTATATATTATGTTCGGAAAAGAGTAATATATTGGAATTGCAAGTGTCCATGTATATAGTTCAAAAGATTTAAAATATGTGGGGGGCTACTCCCCCACATCCCCCACACACCCCCTTACCATATATACTAACTCCAGGGTCGCACTACAGTGGGGAAAAGGTCTTATATAACTTTCAGTGAAATGTGTTTCAGTGAATTGAGTTTTCAGTGAATTGAGCTTTCAGTGAAATGTGCACACTAATTTGACTTTTATATATAGGGTTGGGAGGGTGGCCTAATGGTTAAGGTGTTTGCCCTACAAACACAAGGTGCAGGGTTTGAGTCTCACAAGGGATAATTGCCTAGGCTTAAAATGGCTCACAAGGGCAGTTAGCTTAGTACTAACCTAACCTAACCCATATATATATGTGTGTATATATATATATATATATATATATATATATATATATATATGTATATATAAAACCAGAGGTATGGGGCCAATCGACAATGGAGAGATAGATGTGAGTGATACTGAGAGGGGAATTCAATGTTATAGATAATTTCCTTTCTTGACCATGAGTGGTGGTCACTGTGGCTTCTGCAGTGTGGCCACTGCAACAGCAGTACAAGGGAGAGGCACTGCATACACATGCATTTGGATGTCCTACAGTGGTTTGACATAGATAGCCTAGATGACTTCTAGGACGCAGTAGAGGCAGACCTACAGAACAAGAACTGTAAGGAGGTTGAACTCAAGGCAATCCACACCTTGTGGTTTTGAGGTGTGGCCAAAACCAGTATGTTATAAGTATGGTGGTACCCCAACCACTGCAGGTGGTGACTGTGTTCCATTTAATTGTCATATAGCCGGGCCATCACAAGTATACATGCACACCCACCACCACATGCAACTTTGGGATACAAGGTTTTGATGCTGACACTGGCTAACATTTGCATGGAGGTGGCCATGAATGCAATTTGTGCCATAATAGACTTCAAGAGTATAATCCAAACATAATCACCAGACTCAGTTCTATCCCAGTTTTTCTCCTAAAGGCTTTGACAGTGCTGGTAGACATCCACCCATATACAGCAAAGCATGACAGCCATCTCCAAATTAGCATGAGTATCTGTGAACTGTGCTTGGATTACAGCCCTGCACATTTGTTGTTGTGTATAGACCACACATATCTGATGTTGGCTATGACAGTGACAGTGTGGCTGTAACAGTGACCTTTGCCTTGAAACACTGGCACCCTGCCTACCTCACTACCTGTAGGTAGCCCTGTGTGAATTATTTTTGTGCTGATCTGCCACCACAGGACCCAAGTACACAATATCAGTGCTTTTCAAGACCCCTCAACCTGTGCATCCTCTGGGACCTCAGAAAGTGTGCCAACATTATCATCAGACCCTGTAAGTGCCACCACTGCAGTGGTTTCACCTTTGAATGCACAATACATGAAAATCACAGTGAAAGTGACCACTCTATAAGCCATTATATCTATTGATGTTCATGTAAATGACAGGTGGAAGTCTACTAGCAGTTAACAGACCAGTGCTTGTGCTTGAGGTCCTCTGAATCTGAACACCTCACACATCCAGGGAACACTCAGTTTTTGATCAATAATTGCTCGTTGATGTCCATTTGTACACAGACGTCTATAAAAAATGTGGTATGAATGCTAACCTCACTGCCTCCATGTGAGGTAGAATGTATCCTTATGGTCATTGCTATAGCTCCGGAGCTTTCCAGTCCCAGTGACATGACAGCTGAGATGGCAGTTATAAAAATAATGTTTTATGTCAGCAAGTATGACAGCTGTCAAAACAGCTGCCAATTTTCTATCTGCCAGTGTGTGTGTGTGTGTGTGTGTGTGTGTGTGTGTGTGTGTGTGTGTGTATTTTGTCTGTCTGTAGCTGCATGTGGGTGCTATGAGCTTGTGTGTGTATATGCGTGTGTGTTTGCATGTGTTTGTGTGGGTGTGTGTTGTCTGTATGCAGCTACATGTGGGTGCTATGAGGTTGTGTGTGTATATGTGTGTGTGTGTTTGCATGTGTTTGTGTGTGTGTGTGCCTGTATGTATGTGTGCATGTATGTATGTGTGTCTGTGTGTGATAGCCATTGAGAGTATGCATGCTCTTGAGTGTATCTATTTGGGGAAGGGAGTTTGTGCCTGTATGTTGTCAGCAGGATCACATTTCTTTGTAGCACAGGCTGTTAGGATTTTCAGCTGAGCAAAGCAGAACTACTCAGCTGAGTAATACTTAGTCATGCAAATTTCCAAGTAATGAGATATTAACCTTGTGAGAATGTGCAAGACCATGAATCACAAGAAGGCACAATGTCATAACTCAACATAAATGTGCAATGCAAGTTATCACACTGCCCCAGTTCATGTATCACACAACAGACCTACACCTTACAGAATTCTCTGTCTCTGTATGCAGTTATGCATGTGTGGGGGCCGGGGATTTATGTATCTGTATAAGCATTCACACACATGATATATATATATTTAGAGAGAGAGAGAGCTACTTCTAAATTTGGAAGTTTCAAAACTTCAAATTTCTTATGGTCTTGACCATAAGATTGAAGTTTTTAAACTTTGAACTGTTTAAATGGAGATCACCGTACAGTGTGGAACAGTATATTTACCATTTTCCTCGCTGTAGTGTGATCCCGGTGTTGGCATATTTAATTAGCAGGAGGTTTGGGGGTGCAGGGAGGCTTGCCCCCTTGCAAAAACTTTAATAAGATTTAAAATAGGCGTTTATCAAATATATATATATATATATATATATATATATATATATATATATATATATATATATATTATATATATTTTTAATATATCTATATCTATATATGTACATATACATATATGTATACGTGTGTGTGTGTGTGTGTGTGTGTGTGTGTGTGTGTGTGTGTGTGTGTGTGTGTGTGTGTGTGTGTGTGTGTGTGTGTGAGAGAGTGTGTGAGCGCATATAAACAGAGAGAGAAAAATACACCCCCGGATTTACTAATCTTCCGTGCAGGACTAATAACGGAAGTGGCAGTTTAGGAGGAGGATGGCAGCGCACCATGCATATTAACGAAGGCGCGCTGCCTGACCTCCTAATCCTACATGGAGCGTGGACGACAGCAGCGGGCATGTCTGATAGCAGAGCTTTCAGAATAAACATGCCCCTGCAAAGTAGACCAGCAAAAACTGTAAATAAATGAGAGAGACCGCTCATAGGTGTCCGTATATTCCCACCAACAATCCCCATGTGTACAACAGCAACAGTACATATAAATAAAACAAAGGAACCCTTTTTTTTTTTTAAACCCCAAGTACAGCTTACCATAGGTGAACGGGTTTACCCATCGCTTTGCTATGGTTAAAGCAGCTGAAAAGGCTGAAGATGATAACAAGGAATATATATGCAAATGAAGCACAGCAATAGTAATGAACAGGCATTCCTGGTTCGAGTCCCACTGCAGCACATATCATTTTCCATGTGAAATCTGTATATGAACAAATTTTTGCATCTTTTTGCTATATAACCTACATAATAATAATTAAATGTGAACTAGAGTACTGCAATAAATGCACATGTGAAGTGTGAGTGTCATAATGAATAAGGCACTAGTAAGCAGGTTTAAGCACAAATAAGCACTAGTAAGCATAAACAAGCACTAGTAAGTGTGTTTAAGTGCATTTGCATGGGGGTAAGCATTACCTACACAGATTAAGCAAGGTAGAAGCTAACTGAGTGTAAGAAACTGAAACCGGAGGCTAGCAGTGCTTACTGTCATGCAAACCCGCGCAAACCCGCTTACATCTGCTTTAAAGTGCCTTAATCACTCTGTTCCCAATGGCCCATGTTCTGCCCAACAACAAAATAAACTGCCTCTGCAAGGCTCGAATTCAGGACCCTGTACACTATAGTCACAGTAGATAACCACTAAGCCATCATAGCAATGGATATGAATGAGGTATCAGCAAACTAATCCTCACCACAGGAAAATCAAACCAAACATGTGAACTGAATCTATGTACAGTGTGAAGTGGTATAACCTGCTACATAACATAAATATATGAATTGGAGTACTGCAGTAAGCATAGATGTGAGGTGTTAATTGTAATAAAGTGCAGAAGTGTGGAATCATAAATACCAGACAAATATATAACCTGTAATGAATAATAAATCACTGCCAACAGGCAAATATAGTCTTAATTAACTATTAAGCAATGCTAACCGCAGCACAGCTCAACTTAGTAAGAGTAAGCAATATGTAGGGGAGCCAATCCAATCTGCTTAACGGTATACCCCTTTAAGCACTGCCAACCTTAGGCAAGCAGGTGTGCCAATAGCTTAGCCTTGTCAAACCCAGCCAATCATGGAAAAGTGCGGGTAATTGGCCGTATTTAAACCACACAGGTGGGAATATGTTCCATAACTGTTTGTAGCTTCCTACTGCAGGCGGAATGGCTGGTGTGGGTGAAGGCACTTGTTTTAGAGCACAGTGCTGGGGCATCCAGAAGTAAAAAATCATGGTATGGCTCCTGGTAAAACACCATGAGGAGAGAATACTGCAGGGCCAGTACCAGGGCTCACAGTATAAAATGTAGGCCTGGACAGTCTCACCCTTGACCTCACCAGTCTCACAGGTATCCCCCAGACTGGTGAGCATGTCAGGCACCACCATGCTGACTTGAAGCAGTGGAGGGGGTATGTAATGGAACAGTGAATCCTGGAGTCTCAGAAGATGGCTAATGCCCCAGTACTGAGTAAGTACTCATTCTACTAAGTAGTTAAGAATTGCCTAGCTTGTGTATACTATGGATAGGTATGGCTAAATATCACTGTATTTCTCTGACAGCTGCAGATGAGCGGGCTGCTAACCAGCAAGCCCATGATGCTAGGTTGCAAAGGCTGCATCACAAGGCAGGTTAGTAATTAGTCCGCATGTACTGTCATAACAAATAAATATATGAGCCTTAGAAAGTGTTGTACCAGTAGAAATAAATGTGTAATAGTCTGTGAATAAAGGTATAATCCCTACAGTGCTTCTGTTTACTCTTCTGTCATATGTTGGTGAACTGTTGCATACTATAGATAGTACTGTTGTATTTTAAGCAGTGTCACCCACACTGTGGTATGCAGATAAAATGTGTATGAAGTCCTGCATAACAATGTTGGAAGTGCCAAGAGGTCAGTCATATTGTACAAGTGAGGGAGACTTAGATAGAAAACAGTAGAAAGCTTTACATCAATTCCCTGATAGCACAGTTTACTGTGATGTTAGCTATAATTTTTTGTCAAACACAGCAGGGGTTTGAATCCTGGCAGTGCTACTAAGTTGTATGCATAATTATACCCCACAACTGTACAGATTTTGTTACAATGTTCAGATAGAAAGCTGCATGCATAATTACTCCCAACAACTGTACAGAATCTGCTAGAATGTTCAAATTGAAAGTTGTATGCATATTCATACCCCACAACTGTTCCATTCTGTCCAGCATGTCCAGATAAATGGCCCATATCATCAGCCTGGTACCCCATCCCCCTGACAAATGAGTGTGATGACCCAAGAAATGTAGGCAGCCGTTAATGACATATAACTGATAGTCAAACGTGTACATAGTCATAGAATGTATATGAAAACAAACCTATCATTCTAGCTCCTCACCCAAAGCGTATGACAGAAATTCTCAACATATGTTGCATTAACACCTGCATCTTGTCACGCCTGTATGTAAGACACAGGTCACATATATAATAATCTATAAACATACCAGTGTAAAATATAAGGCCATTGGGTAATGTAATAATACATGTAAGGGAAAGATCACTACAGTGACTAAGAATGTTGTGAAAATTACAAGGATATATTATCTGTTAATTGAACTCTCTCTCTCCCTCTCTCTCTCTCTCAGCCCTACCATATGTGCAAATTACCCAATGACACTCCTCTCAAATGATATGTGTACACTCCAAACTTTTATTAGGGCATATGTCCTAATGGTTAATAAATATCCACAGTTGTTTCTATGCATGTGCTATATTAAAATACACCCATATTGCTGGCCTGTTGCTATCAATGAAACTTGCATGGTCTTGTAATGGCCACTGTTGTTCCATATATGCATGTGCTCTGCTTGCTCTGCAACTGTGTTAAATTTGGTGTTTTGGGTTAATGGTAATACCTGTGTATGCTGTTATAACTAATACTGAATCCTGTTGACTGTTACTAACCCATATCTGTCATAAACCTGCAACAACGTAGCTCGTATGGGAAGGATGGTCCCAGCAGACCCACCTGTCCCATCTCAGCTGGCCATGGCACCGGGCACCAGCACATCTGGGGCCCAGCCTGGGACACCACCTCCATGGGCCTTGTGACACCTTTGGGTGGAACTGCTGCAGGGGATGGTGCTTGTCCCACCTCGGAGCAGGCACGGAGGGGAACCTGTCACCCATCAATAGTTCCAGGCCGTGGTCCATAGGGAGCTTGATCTGGAGTATCGAGACCGGCTACGCCAGCTTGAGGGCTGAGTGCTGCAATTAGAGGGTGAGCCTGCCCCTCCTACACAGCCCCAAGCACAGCCACCTTTGGGGCCATGAAAGGTGCATTGGTGACTGCCCATGGGTGGGGACCTCAGTCCCACTGTTTCCAGTTGGGGGCTTATTGGCTTGCGACTTCTAAACACCCCTCCCCATCCAAGGTGTTTATCCCCCACATGTGTCATATATGGCCCTGTATGCGTCTTGTCTGTCTTGTCTGTTAACCTACCCAAGCAACCTCCCCAAATATACCTACTACCCCTCCCCAACATTCCACTCTCACCTGAAAAAAAAAGGGCAATCTGTTCCCACAAAAAAAATCTTGCCCCATACATAGCTGTCCATTTTGCACACATCTCCACTGTACACATGTAATCTGGTCTAATTGGCATTACAATGAATATATGTTGTCCTCACCCCTCTCCCAGGGGTTTGAGGGTCCAAATGTACCTGCAAATTTAGTGTATATGCACAGCTGTTGCTTTAGAAGAAATGGGCAGCTACGGAACTTTCCTACATCCTTCTTGCACATGCCTAGCTATTTTCCCTACTGTCTTTACCTCTTTGTGTCCCTTTTTTCACCACTTTCCTATAAACCCCTTTTTCTTTTCTTTTAATGAAATAAGCGCAGGGGTAAGCGGTAGTAAGTACTTTTAAGCAGCAGTAAGCGGGTTTGCACAGAGTTAAGCTATCCCTACACAGGGTGAGCAATTCTGAAGCTAACTGACTGTAAGAAAGCATAAGAGGAGGTTGGCAGTGCTTACCGTCGTGCAAATGTGAGCAAACCTGCTTACAACTGCTTAAAACTGCCTTAATAACTCTGTATCCAACGGTCCTTGTTCTGCCCAGCAACAAAATAGCCTGCCTCACCAAGGCCCCTGCACTCCACATACAAAGTGATTTACCACTAAACAAATTACAGATATACATAACCTGATGTTTTCACAAACATATACTTCAGCACAATCAGTCAACAGTACAGTAATTGTATTAATATCATACCACACAACCTGTTAATGCAAGATGTCTGGACAAATTATGCCACACTGTAGGTACAAATAGGGATATATGTCAACTAATGCTCTAATACACTTAAAATGTTGCTAGTTACACAGTTATTTGTATTAGCACACATATGTAGAAGGAGATGAAGTCTGAAACACAAAGTGTCGGCACTAGTTACTGACTTCAGTGCTGCAATCATCCATGTCAATTGCCAAGAGAATGAGGTACAGGCCAAAATATGAACCGAACATGCATGGACATATAGACAGATATATATCTGTAAATGTAGACAGATAGACAGCTATATGCAGATATATATATTTATGTATGACTCACAAATAATCATATAACATCAATTGTATATATATATATATATATATATATATATATATATATATATATATATATATATATATACAGATGTGTGTATATATATATATATATATATATATATATATATATATATATATATATATACATATGTATACACATATATATACATATAGCTATATGGGATACATATAGGTACCTACACATATACACAGACAAAAGGTATTAGTAGCCATACATATGTAGAAGTAGTGTGGAAGTACTGGGTGCAAAGTATATCCCTCAGCCACAAGCCCATTAACTGCCACCTGTGAAATGTGTAGTGTGGCAACCATTCTCACAAATGAGAATACTGACATTAAACATATACCTACCCACAATTCAGAGGACATGACACGACACACAGGTATGCATACACAGATAACCTTTATTTGTGTACTATACAATAATGTATGCTAGTACTTACACCACATACGATTTGAAATATGTAATCAGTGATGAATGCAAGGCTCACACAAAACAGTAGATGCAAGCAATGCAATACTATACTATGCTATCCAGACCAAGGCTTCAATTAGTACAACAGTAGAAACAGGATTTGCCTTCAAAAAACGTAACAATCAGCAGTTACAGATGTAGTTCAGCAGCCTCCAATTACACCCTGTAGTCAAGCCCTAGGGAGAAAAGTAGCACTTGTGTTAATGTCACAGTATCTTGTACATAACATTGCTTAACCTAACATCTCACTATCACACTGAATGACCCTCATCTTAACAGTTATATCCCTGAAAAGGTGTCATAGCCTAGGTTAATGGCATTGAACCCCCCCCCCCCATAAAAGGCTGTACAAGGGCAAGGAGCACTGTGTACCACACACTTACCTCTGAAATGTACAAGGGCACATATGTGTTCTCCAGCTGTTGCCCCCATATATATGGACATGGCCCAACAGTTGGTGTGGGAGTCCATGACATGACTGGGATGATAGCAGTAATGCTAGTGATAAATAATGATAGGCCATTACCTAACAACTCTTCCTGTATCACAGCAGGACAAAGACTGGCATATATGTGGAGGACAGAGGCAGGAACATAGAGCCATATTTGCATTATTGCTGTTACACACCCAGGAAATTGCTGGTGTTACAGGATTCGTTGCAGCATACCCTTATGCAGGAATATGACATTGAAATACAAATGGATATAGACAAGTACTGATAGCACTCAGTAGACAGCATGCCACTGATATATCTGGGACAATACCTGTGTGGTGCACAGACAAAACCTAACAGCCAATCCCCCTGGTATCATATGGATAGGCCCACAGTTGAGAGCTATGCAGACAGACAACATTCCATGCAAAAGTACCATGTACACAGAAACCCTGTAAGACCAGCAAGATACAATGCACACAACAACACTACTCACACTGTCTGTAGGTCTGGAACCTTACCCAAATGTGTATTTGGCCTGTGTCTGCAGGTTCTGCTGTAAGAAGTATTGCTACCTGCTGTCCGTAACACTGAGGTCCACACACAGGAAGGATGTCATCCATACTGGAAAGGTGAAGGGACAACGCCCACAGAAGTCAGCAATTTAAAGTACAGGGTTGCCATGACAGTGGTTATCTGAAGTACTACACAGCAGGCTGCATGCAATTAGCATCTGGTGGACACTGATTGGTGCAGATGCCATCATCTGATCATGTGCAATACCAACAAAAGCATGCTACAATCTATTCAAACCAGCTCAATCACTCTACTGGAGAGAGTGAGAGAGAGAAAGAGAGTGAGAGAGAGAGAAAGAAAGAAAAACAAAATAACAACATTAATAAAAGTAACAAAGCTCAGGGTTGTGTTACACCGGAAAAAACATAAAAGGAATGTGAAACACATATGTATTTACTTGCATGTAGTATATGGCATAGAATAATAGGATGTATAATGTGAAATGATTTATATGTGCCATCAGTAATTGTTCCTGTAATGATGTTCTGCTCAACAACTGCTCTTGACAATAGTGTCAGTCCCTGTGGGCAATGGGATATACCTGTCAACTGTGCAGATCAACAGTGAATGGCAAAGATGTGACCATGATATCTGTGTTCTGTACATTACTGTGGCCAATGGCTGGTGGAGGTATTAATACTGCCATGATAGACACATGGGTGTGAGACCACACCACCTGCAGGACAGTCATGTTAAAGTGTAGCATAGCATGCCCAACTGCCATAGCAGTATAATAAGCTCATCTAAAATCTGTCACCATATATACCCCCCTAATGTTAGTCTGTGTTCATATGTGACACCTGTCTGTGTTTCAGCAAGGCAGAACAGTTCAGCTGTGCAGTAAAGAGAGTTACAAGAGTGTGGACCAGATGTTTGTATGCACCCCACATACAGATACATGTATGTGTGATACATATTCACAACCTCAGACAGTTATACATATATATATATATATATATATATATATATATATATATATATATATATATATATATATATATATAGGTATATAAGCACATAATGATATCTACACATATATGCACATATGTATATATATATATATTTATATATATATATATACACACACACACACACACACACACACACACACACACACACACACACACACATATCTCTCTCTCTCTCTATATATATATATATATATATATATATATATACAGATATATATATATATATATATATATATATATATATATATATATATATATATATATATATATATATATATATATATGTGTGTACATATATGTGTGTGTGTGCATGTGTGTATGCCTCTATATATATATATATATATATATATATATATATAAAATATATATTTATATATATGTGTGTATATGTATATATATATATATATCTATATATATATATATATATATATATATATATATAGAGGCATACACACATGCACACACACACATATATGTACACACATAGGTACATATATGTGTGTATATGTATATATATATATATATATATATATATATATATATATATATATATATATATGTGTGTGTATATAAATACACATCTATATATATATATATATATATATATATATATATATATATATACAGACACATACACACATATACAAAATACTGACACGTATAGGTAAACACATACACACACACACACACACACACACACATATATATATATATATATATATATATATATATATATTTTTATATATGTGTGTATGTGTATATATATATATATATATATATATATATATATATGTGTGTGTGTGTGTGTGTGTATATAAATACATATACATATATCTATATATATATATATATATATATATATATATATATATATATACAGACACATACACACATATACATAATACTGACACGTATAGGTAAACCCATACACACACACACACACACACACACACACACACACACATATATATATATATATATATATATATATATATATATATATATATATATATATATATATATATATATATATATATATATATATATATATATATATATATATATACATATATGTCAATACATATCCCCTGCCATAACATGTGTGCGAGAACATCACAATCAATACACAACATATCTACACACCAGTACATGGCTGCAAAATGGAGTGTGGAGTGTGATGTGTAACCCATGTTGGGAACACATCCCAATTGTTTGATACGGTGGGATATATATGTTGGTGAATGGTATTAGGCACATATTTGTATGTAGGTTTGGTTGGGTGACAAACAAGACAGCATACAGGGCTGGTATATGACACATGTGGTGGTTAAACACTGTGGATGGGTAGTTCCATTTGGAATGTGGTGGCCATTGAGCCCCCATATGGGAACAAAGGGAACATGGTGCCCACCCATGGACAGTCACGACAGCATCTACATGATCATAAAGGTGCTTGTTCTGTGGGCTGAGCAGGAGGAACATGCATGTTGAACCTTGTGTATGTGTACTGCATGTCTCCAGGTGATGTAGCACATACCCCATGTCTCTGTGGAGCTCCCTATGCACAAGACCCTGGACCTAACTAGGTAACAGACATATGTCTGTGTGTGCTCCATGGGGAGGACACCATCCCCTGAGGTGGTTCCACTTGAAGGTAGTGCTGGAACAGTAGATAATTAGGTTCCATGGTGGGTCATGGATGTGATGTGGGCTGGTAACATGTGCATAATAGATGGGAGTGATGTTCCTGCTGGCAAATAACCCCTACACATACTGTTGTGTAACTGTCATGGAACATATGTGGGTTGTAATAGTTCACACAATCCCAGAACATGTCCAACTGCATGCATATATATAACACAGAATGGGTGATGTGTAGCAATCACATAGCAAGCATACCACATGCATATGTGGAAACATAGTGGCAGTGACAATGGCATGCAGGTGAAATACTCTGTAAGAGCCCAGCAACTCTAATGTCCCCACAGGGAGCATGTCTATAAGCAAATAGCAGAAAGTGTTGTAAAATACATGTCCCTATAGTAGATATACCGGAGACATACCACATGCGTTGTGTGAACATTAAGTTGGAGCTGATATGGTAGGGGGAGACTGATATGTGTATTGTATTATGTTAAATGTGCCATATGAGTTACTCAGACATATTTCCATCTTTATACTTTCAGTGAGTATGGCACACCAAATGAATCTCACCTACAGTACTGCTGAGGATGACATAATACTCACCAGCATCATCCAGAACTACCAGCTGCTATTCTCAAGGACAAGCCAGGACCAGCATGAGTGGACAGTCATGTGGAAGATAAGGTCCGCAGGGTGAATGAGGTGGGGATGCACATCCGTACATATGAGCAAGTCCGCCATCATTGTATTGAGCTGATCCGCCGTGAACTCCGCCGTGCCGCTGCCATGCGGGTGACCATCTTGCAACGTGAGGGGGGCCATAACATCCATCTCCCCTCACCAGAGTGGAGGAGCTGCTCATGACCCTGGTAGCACCTGCCCGCCCATAAGAGCTACAGACATATACAGTCATGGAGGTGGGTGCTACCCACACACCAGACATGGAGCATGCAGGTAAGGTTACTGGGCATATCAGTAGACCACTGTTGTGTAAGCATCTGTACAGGTAAATCATGCATATGTGAGATGTGGAGTCTGTTGCTGTGTAGTACTGATAAGCAGTTATGCATAATCTGTGGTACTGTGGACTTCAGCTGTTGCTTTACTGTAATATTGCAACCACCCTGTAGTGATGCCACAGCTGAGGCCACTGACATCAACTCTATCTCATCTCAATGTAGGTACCTCTGGGATGCCAACAAAGCAGCAGCTGAATGCCAGTGAATATGGTTTAAGGTTATGCTTGGCAATTCACTGTGCATGTCATAGCTAAGGTGTAGGCCATGAACACATCTAACACACCTACCCATAATGCATGCTGTACATGTTTACTGACACAGCACACACCTCACTAATGGGATTACCAGCCTCAAACCCATGCAATACACAGACCATCTCAGACAACTGTGGCTACACTCCAGTGCTCATTGCCCAGGCATAGCTGACATCTGCCTAACATATACAGCTATGTCATACACAGAGCAGTTGAACATGCAACACATAATCCCACTCCCTCTGCAAACACACGCTCCACGGTCCTAATCCTCATCAACACATTACACAGAACATACTAGAGGGATAGGGCCCTTACCTGGGGTATTCCCACACTCTGGAATGGACTACCCATTCATGTCAGGCAATGCTACTCATTGGCCCTCTTTACAAAAACACTTGACAACTGAATGGGAAATGGGGAATTCACCCTGGGTAGTATGTTTGTGCCACAGCCTGACAGGGGCAAAGGGGAATAACATTATTGGGTGGTGCATGGCTGGGAACCCTTGTGGCTAGGCTTATGTAGGTCCCAGAACCAATAGACCGGTACTCACCTATGAACCTATGTATACCTCAGCAACATCAGTCAGGGCTCAATAATGGCCAATAATGGTCTCTACACTCACCATAGGTACAGTACATTGTGTCTGTGGTCAGTCTAATGGTATTCTATCACTCATACATGCACCACTGATGATGACCTCTGTGAATACACATCAGGCATCCACTAAAGACGTGTCCACATATAATCCAGAAAAACACAGAGGCTGTGAGCAGCAGCAGAAACATAACTGACACACAGATACACATCCTGCAATGGTGTGTACACCTGTGAGGTATGTTGCACAGTACATGCCAGGGTGCTGAACAGATTCACAGCAATTCTGTAGACATGGTTGCAGTGTGTTCCAGGGGGAGGGCCATCACTAACAGAAGCCATGCATCACAGCCATGTATAGTGTTGGTAACGGGGATTGACTACAGTTGCACTGCATGCTGTTGAGCACCACATGGCCTGCATGCTGACGTGTGTAATTACAGGTTTGAGTGTGATACTGGCCTGCACCATCACCTGCTATTGTGTGTGTTATGGGGTGCTTCAGCTGTCTGATGGTGCTGTCTGGTGGAGTGCATGGGTTGCCATGTATGTCGACTGCATGTGTGTATGTCTGTGTGTGTGGCCATGTCTGCACATGTGTGTGTGTGTGTGTGTGTGTGTGTGTGTGTGTGTGTGTGTACACTGTTTATTGGTGATGTACAGGTCTTACAGTCTGTTCCCTGTTTTCCCCTCACAGGTGACAAGATGGGGCTGGGTCCCTCCTGCAGGGAATCAATGTCACTGATACAGACAGTGACCATGAGGATAGGTGTGTTGAGGCACAGGCAGGGTTGTCAGGGGCTGCCGCTGGGCCACCAATTAACATCCCACAAGTATCCACCCCATCCAGGCACACAGCCACACTGCCTCTACATACCTCATCACCGTTGGCCTTAGCTGACGGACAGTCTATAGTTGGCATTGGCCAGGACAGTGTGGTATCTATGGCACATGTGTCAGGACACAGCAGCCATAGCCAGATGTCTGGTGGGGTATCACATAGGCAGATGTTCAGGGTTGCTCGTCGAAGCACTGCTGGTCATTATGCCCCGGCAGATGTGCCACATCTATATCAACCACACGCATGTTTCAGGCTGTCATGGAGGCACAGGCATGAATGGAACAGTACACCAGACAGGATCTAAGGGTGCAGAGGACTCATCACACCTCTGTAACTGACAGCATCCGTGACCTAGCATGTGCCATTCGTAATTACACCAAGGTCATGGATAGACAGTGGGGTGAGACATTGGATCTCATCCACAATGTCATGTCCATGTGTCAGGACAGTGCGGGACAGTTGAGATGGCCATGTGGATGTTTGGCAGCAACACCAGCAGCTGGGAGGTCGGTGTCGACGTCGCACCAGTCACAGCTACTCCCATAGTGGCAGTACCAGCCCCAGCACTGTGGGGGGGGGGTGTGCAGTCCACAGACCGTCATAGCAGACCACATGCACTTGGCCCTGGCCAGTCCCAGGAGGGACCTGGATCCATTGGAAATCTATCATCCTTGGGGGACAGTACCCGATCTTGCTTTGTACCTGATACTGTCTGTAGCACCCCTGCCAGACACAGGTCCCGTGTCCATGGAAGGAGATGGTGAACTGCAAACCCTGCCAGGTACAGTCTGCAGCTGTCTCACAAATCCCTGTATAGGGCAGCCACATGGTGGAACTATGTGCATGCAGATACACACACATAAACAACAAACCTAGGGTAACCACATACCTGCACACATGACATCATCATTGGCCCATAACAGCACTCAGCCCCCTCTCTCACACACACACACACACACACACACACACACACACACACACACACACACACACACACAATGTCAATTGTATGGCTCAGCCTAGGCCTCTGGCAAACCAACAACACACCCTGTGCATATGATGATACCTGTGCCACTTCCTGACATCCATAACATTGATGCAGGGACAGGCTAACATGGTGCTGATGCACAGGGTGGCTGTACAACAGTGTAGCAATGGAATGCTGTGTAGCATGTTGTCAGCAGTAAAGTGAAATGCTAATATCTTGAAAGGTGTAGCTGTGCAGCCATGATGCATCATAGCTGTAATTAACAATATTGTATTGTTGTCACCATTATCTATTCTGATTGTGTTGTGTTTGTCCATGTGCCACATGGCTGATGGGTGTAGTGGTGTCAGCAGGCCTTCTACAGTGGACACCAGTAATTGTGGTGGGTGGTACACATTACATGGCTGGGTACAACACACAGCCTTTGGGTTGGATGCAGTACAGGTACAAGACTGTACACATGGAGGTATGTCCCCATGCAGGTAACACATCTGTTGCCCATGTAATCCCACCAAGACAGAATAGGCACAACCACACATTGCTCTATATGCAGTCTGCAATTTGGATGACATTGAACATGCTAACAGCAGGGTGTATGTCCCTTTCCCCACTTTACTGCAATCCTCACCTTAGTAACATGAGTGTGCCAATTCCGGTGGCATAGCCCTACCCTTAGGAGGGTGTGAGGCACTCAACTAGTGTGAATGGTGCACACAACAACTACCAACCTGATTACATACATGGTACAGTATTACAGACAGCTATGTGGGGGGATAGATGCAACAGTAACTGCAATGATGGCGGATGTGTCCACAACAGCCACACCCAGTGAGTTATAGCAACCCCAGTAGTGCTGCACACCTTTACAGTGTGGAGGAGGGCATAAACACATCTATGACATATGAAGGACTGTATGTCCATGGGATGGCACCTGTGGAATGTTGGCATTTGCAAAGCAGTCCTGGTGGAAACATATTCTGTGAACGGAGGTAGATCCCTTAACATCTACACACATTTCTACATGTGGGATGGTGTACAAAAGCCTGCTATGATCTGTATAGGCATTGTGCACCTCCTAACCCTTATCTACACCTGTCATGATTGCGTCAAGGAGGTATACCAGGTTCAGGTTGTATTCTCTGCCTTTGACAAGTCCAACATTGGCGGGGTCCCATGTGTTAAGATTACCAGTGACATTGGCCATGGGTTGATTGTTGATATGTTCCATGTCCCTGCAGACCAGGGTCATCAGGCTAATGGGTGGTAGTTCCCAGCTGACATTGTGGATTTGTGGTCGTCCATGCCAACATTGCTGAATCCATTGTCAGGTGTAGGCCTGTTAGATCATATGAGGGATCCCAGTTACTTACTGCGCCTGCCCAGGGGGTTCCCCCAAGCATGACACTTCACTTGATTGTACTGCGTGATATGTTAGTAATGCCAGCCTGACATCCTACAGGTAGGATGGAGTACTGTTAACATGTACTGCCCTTGTCGTGTAGGGTCCTGGTTATGGGATCTGCTAAGGTTGGCAGTATATTGCAAGCCAGATGTGTTTGGCTGTGGGGGGGGGATACCTATCTGTGCCAAATGTATGTTGTTTGGGTCTCTCAAACCCATCAATGGTGCATGTGGACACATATGTTGAGGTTATGTTCCCAATTTCATCTACAGATGTATGTCCATATATACCTATATAGATATATATGTGTTTACCTTTGAAAGGGAGACAATCATTTCTTCAAACGGCCCTTTCTGCAAACCGAAAGGACCAATCCACCATTTCTAATTGCACCACAGTTCAAAACACAGCAAATCTAAAAGCAGCTTTGCTGATTCTCGAACTGCAAGTTGGAATATATTGGTAATGCAGGGGGGCAAGCCCCCCCTGCCCCCCATCTGGTGGGCTGGGCCCCCCACAACCCACCTACTGTGATATACTAACTCCCGAGTTTGCACTACAGTAGGGATAAGCAAAATTTCCCAATCCCCACTATAGTGCCATCCACACCCAAATTGCCGAATCTGCAATGAGCGAATGTATAGTGACATTCGCTCATTACACATTTGATGCATTTATTGCAAGATTGTGCAGTGCTGAAAACATACTTTCAGCCTTCCAGCTTTCGGAGACATGATTTTCTCCCTTTGAAATGTGAACCATATATATGCTTACATACATGCGTTTTTAGTGCTGTATATATGTGGACATATGGATCTATACATATATATCTATAGATGTATGCATATCTATGTATATATGTATATATTGGCATATATATATATATATATATATATATATATATATATATATATATATATATATATATATATTTCTATAGCTATATCTACATATATAGATATGTTATATCCATTTAAATATGAATATATATGCACACAAATACATCTACATGGTGTAATGCATTCACTGTAGTGTTAAATACCTGGGCTCGATTATATGTATGTGAAAACATCATGATTATGCATATCTGCCATGGCTTAGTGGCGAATCCCTTTGTGTATGGTGTGCAGGGTCCTGGTTTCGAGCCTTGCAGGAGCTGTTTGTTTTGTTGCTGGGCAGAACACAGCCCATTTGCTATAGAGTGATTAAGGCACTTTAAAGCAGTTGTAAGCAGGTCTGCGTGGGTTTGCATGATGGAAAGTACAGCTAACCTCTGGTTATGTTTTCATACACTCAGTTAGCTTCTAAATTGCTTAACCTGTGTAGGCAATGCTTAGCTCCACAAATACCCATGCAAACCTGCTTACAACTACTTTAAAGTGCCTTAATCACTCTGTATCCAATGGGCCCTGTTCTGCCCAGCAACAAAATAAACAGCTCTTGCAAGGCTCATAACAAGGACACCACATACCCTAGACAGGGTAATGTAACACTAAGCCATAACAGATACACAGAAGTTTAATGTTTTCAGAAACATATCACCCAGTCCTGTCATGCAACAGTACAGAGAATGTATACCAACACCTAGATGTCTGTGTGTGTAACCATATTAAAATCTAAACAGATACAACATATCTATATATGTATATATATATATTTATATATTTTGTTTTACTAACTCTATATACATATATATATATCACTATATATGCACATATATACATGCATATGCCTAAATCGACACATATATGTGTCTACACCTATATGTCTAAATATACACAGCACGTTACATATGTGTACGCAGATATATATCTATGTAAGTATATATGGACATCGTTATATATATATATGTTAGCAGATATATATATCTATATAGGTATATATGGCCATACATCTGTAGATAGCAATTGTAGATTAACAAATATGTCCACATGCAATGGTAATGGGGTTGAGAGGCCCCCTGCACTATATGTCTTGTACAAATAGGCATCCCTCCACAGCCAAATACATGCACCCTGCAATACACTACCAAGTACAGTCTGCATCCCATAGGACATGTAATATGTGGAAGCCATCAACATCTCCAGGATACAGATACACAGACAGATATATATATATATATATATATATATATATATATATATATATATATATATATATACATGTGACTACACATAAACACCCAGATATATGTACAGTAAGATACATATGTAGAAGGTTCACACAATGTGGGACAGCCATTATGCCTACAGTTAACACCTGAACAACTGGATACTGTATGGGCCACCCATACTAATGTCAATCGTTGCTTGCAACATATACCCATAGAAAGGTCATAGGAAAGACACCACACACAGGTTTGCTGAAATGGGAATCCTTTCGTTGTGTACTATAACAGTTCTAAATGCCATATCATATAGCTGTTCAGATACTGACAACCATATAAACAGAGTACTGCAACTTTGAAACAGTTACACTAATACAGTAGTCTGGAAAGGGTCACAACTCTTGCTGTCCAGGCCAAGCCCTTCAAATTGTACAATAGGGAAGGCAGTCTGGTCCACAGGATACTAAACAATCAACAGTATGTACTGCAGGTGTGTAGTTCAGCAGCCTCTAGCTACACTCTGTGCAAACTCAGTAGGAGCTAAAGACGTTTTGTGATCAAATGGGCTGTAACTTGTACATAACAAGACATAACTGACACCATCACAAGCACACTAACATACAGAATAGTCTATATGGCAGGAAGCAGTAGGCTTGCAGTACCCCAATCCATGTAAGTAATGTCAATACAAGTGCAGTATATGGTACTGTACTTCCAGATACCTTGTGGCAGCTCAACTCTGATACCCCCACATTTTGAAACAGCCTATGTCATTTATGGTGCTCCCAACCTAGACTCAATTCTCAACCTAGACTCAATAATACAGGCCCATATACCACTGTTACATACACTGGCCTCTACAGTGCATAAGGGCACACATGTATTGTGTAGGCGACGCCCACACATATATGGCCCCAGCCCCACTATATGTGTGGGGTATACAACAGCAGTGGACTAATGGCAGTAATGGCAGTGTGATATACTCACAGCCCACTACAGAACAACCCCCAAAAGCATGCCATATGTGCAAAGCTTGGTATGTAGATGGAGGACAGAGGCTGGAATACAGGCACATATGTGGAACACTGTTGCCATGCACCAAGCAAGTTGCTGGTGTTACAGGATAGCCTGCAACATACCGTTAGTCAGGGAATTGAGGTTAGACATAGAAATGGATGCAGCCATGTACTGACAGCACGCAACACACACACTGCCAGTGTAATATCTGACACAGGACCTGTGTGGTGGATGGACAACACATGATAGGCATACCTCTGTCCAGCAAGAGGATAGGCCCACAGTAGTGAGCTATGCAGACAGACTGCATTCCAAGGTACACTAGTATGTACACACACACACACACACACACACACACACACACACACACACACACACACACACACACACACACACCCTGTAACACCAGTAGTATGCAAAGCATAACACAACTCTACTCACAGTCTGTCTGTAGTTCCTGATCCTCCTACAGATATGTGGCCACTCTGAGTGTGCATGTTTTCCTGTAAGAGGTATTGCTACCTGCTGTCTGTAACACTGATGCCCACACACAGGAAGGATGTCCATCACACATGAAATGTAAAGAGACCATGCCCACATGCTCTAGGGATTTATAGTGGGTGGTTATTGCCATGATAGTGGTAATTGGAAGTAGTACACATGTGAAATGTTATATATATATATATATATATATATATATATATATATATATATATATATATATATATATATATATATATCTATGGCTATCTGGATAAGTATATGTACATATATTTCCACCATATGTCCTGGACATGGAGTGTAGCCCTACCCCAGCCCCTATAGTCCCAAAGTCACAGTGCAAGGGGATGTCAGCTATGTATAGCAGGTATATTACTAGGCTATTGCTACTGTCAATGGGATTGTCTTCACAGACATGGTGTGTGTGGAAGGTGACATCTGCTTATAACATGTGTGCCATTGGCTACTGACAGTCATCCTAAGGAAAGCATTGTAAAGTACCGCTGCTAGCATGTAATGTCCCTGTGGATTGCAGCAGAGATATTGGCCACTATATGTGGATCTTCGGACACACCCTGTACAGTCCAGAGGTATACACATAATCCCTTAGTGCACAGCATGTGTACCAGGCCTGACAATATGGATGTAGACAGCCATGTAGATGGGTATAACACATAACGACTGATATACATTTGGCACCATAGGTGCTGGATTCATGCACTTCTGTCTCACCTGACACATAATGACTGCTGGTATAGGGGTGCCATGGACACATACTACCCACTAGATATTGACATACATCTGTACAGCATCCCACTGCTCTGTCTGACATACATGACTTTTAAGGGAGGCCCAGCATCAGTACATCTGGCAAGTATCTGCACATGACATCTCACTGGTTAAGTACACTAAGCTGCTAGGCATGTAACAATGCACTGGGCAGGCTACAGGCAGACTGGCTCAACACTGGCCTACATCTCGTATGGGGGAATGCACATGCACCTGCATATATAGCAGGCTCAACAGTCATGTCACAGCATGGGGTAAGATACACCTGTGTGACAGTGCATAACCACAACCAATGTGAACACAGCCACAGCCACATATGGTAAGCTAGCATAATATTACAGTATATGGACTATCTGTTCTACACCATCCTCATGTGTGCCACTCACAGAATGACTCTACATATACCGGGCTGCTACAGAGTTTGGTCTGATGGCTGTCTGTGGTATGGGACATGTGTGTGTATGGCCCTACAAACATGTACGGCAAAACAGTACCATACAGTGGGGCAGGATGTAACATCGGATAGAAGCAGAGCTATAACAATGACATCTACCACAATCTGTACACAGGCTAAAGTACATATTAACAATACACACACTGCCAACATTCATCATCCCTACATAGACCTCAGTACTGTACAAACATCCACAGAATGTCCAGCTTATGTCATGAAATATAACCCCTACTGTACATGACATGTGTAGCAATCTGATATATATCACTGGCTTGTTATCAGATATGATGACACTATTTATAGTGTACAGCACATATGCACTACTTCATGCACGACATATGTACAAAGGTTGACAGAGGTGTGGCTGACAGCACATACACAAGGCCAGTATAGACATGTTGCTGTGATAACCTCATACAGTTTCCATTGTAACGGGATTTGTTGCAACATATGCCCTATGAGGGATATGGAGTCAGTAACTGTCACAGCCTTCACCATCTTCAGACTGCAATCCTCACACTACATTCTGCATTCCACAGATAGATGCACTGTGGCTAACACATGAAACCAAAGGCACAACACTGTCCAGTCTGCAGATGACCCTGCAGATGGGGATTCCTCATATACATGGAACTGACATGGCAGGTATTGCGACATGTACGACAGGCGTATCCATACAAACACTGTTAAACCAACATTACTCCAAATGCAGTATAGCAGCACTTACAGTCTGTAGTCAGGTCAGGCACATCCCTCTCCTGTTTACTGCCCACTTTCTACCGTGTATGTTGTTAGAGGTAAATCCCCAATCCATCTGAGATGCTGTTTGCCAAAAAACAGATCCAGTTCTTGCTCACAGTGTCTGAAAAGGGCCAACACCACCCTGATGTTCCTAGGTATTGGAGTTTGTTCCCATGCAGTTGGCTATGGGAATGTTACCACAGCTGTTCCACATGCAATCAGCTCGGGGAGAGCTGCAATTCGTGCAGATGCCATCAGCTGATCATAAGCATCACTTAAAATACACATGCTGCTGCCTAAGCAAGGTAGGTGTGGGTCTCCACATCCACCAGAGGGGGAGTAGAGGGAGGTAGACAGAGGCAAATACATGTCACGGAGGGGTGGGAGAGTAAAACTGAAACAAGTTTGTGTCACACACCTGCCAGCACAGAGTATCAAACCTGCAACTACTATGCAGTGCTTTCACAGCTCGATGCAGTTATTGGATGTACCACATGGGTTACTTGCTATGGAGCACTCAGAGCATATATGTGATGGTGAGTGACATCTGGAACAGGGATATGGTAGATATACGGTAGGTGACGTACACGTGCCTGTCTGCATAAAAAGATGCCAGCGTCAACACAGGCACACTCACACAGGGACACACACACACACATTGACACACTTGGCAGGGCCTGGAGTGCAACTCATCAATAGTCTGACTGCCACAACTCATCAATGTGTAGGTATCACATGCACCACATGGGTCATACAGAGGTCATATGGGCAAAGAGTATGAGGAGGTGTCAGACATCAGACAGCATGTTTTAGTATGCCCTGGGCAATTGAAGTGACTGTGGATGTGGACATACACGCCATACAACACACACACGAACACACAGGGTGCCAGTTTTGACATGCATGGGTACATGTTTGCATGGATGTGTGGTGGTCAACTGTGCCAGCAGGCTGTGCAAGGGTAGGCGATGAGTATACCTTGGCATCAGGCCACATGACAATAGTCTGCATTGTGGCTCAGGCTTGTAGTTTCTGCATTTGCCCACACAGGTGGGTATTGCATCCCCCAACCAGTCACCTGGGTGACTATTGTGTGTGGCCAATGCTGTACATCACATGCCTTGTATGTGTTCCTTAGTCCATAACATGGATGGTGTCTGGGATGTGCACACCCACATGCATGTACAGTGACATGTGGAACTGTACCTGAGGTGTCTGGCCCATGGTGTAAACACAGATTATCATCAGATGTGTCAGACTTGCCCACCTGTGGCAGAAACTGGTAATGGGCAGCAGGTTTACCCTGCACCAACACTGATAGAATCCTAACAGCATTACCTGATGTCAGTGTCATCTGTCCATACAGGGCATGTTGTCAGGCATGGTATGTCCATTGTGAGTCACATGTGAAGGCACCACGGGTGTTGCAGGTGTCCATTGGGGAACATGGAGGTGCACTGTCTGCATGTACATGCATATTGGACAGATGGGCAGGGTGACATGCCCTCTGTAGCCCACTGCTATCACTGCATAGTTACTATCAGTGGCCAATATGCAGTGTACTACCCACATATTGGTTGTTGCCTAGGCATGTGTGTGCATATGACACATGGGTTGAGTATGTACTCTGGGTAATAGTGGTATCACTAACTGTGATTGGCTGGCTTTGATGTCACATGTATGGGTATGGCTTTGCACCCAGCCTCTCAGCTAATTTACAACTGTTATCCCTGTATGGTTAACATTGTGATATATAGTAGGGACACCATAAAAGAAATAAGCAACACCACCAAAACATTACCCACACAGGATACAAGTTACAAACACACACACCTGCCATGTCTGGGAGTAGAACCCCTACCTAACTAGTTTATTAAACTACAGCAATACACAGTTATAGCACCTGCTGCAGACATTACTGGGGTACTTCTTCCCCAAAGGTGTATTTCACAATGAATGACATCAGCAGGTTTACCAAAGTAGGGCATTTCAACTGTTCTGCGAGTCACTAGCCTGAAATGCATCACTCCCTACACAGACAGTGAGACACACACAAAGCATCCACAACTGACATGTGTGGGTAAACCCTGACTGAGGTCTATATCATATTACAGCATGGAGCTGTTATAGGATGCACCACAGGGATTACTAAAGAAATCCTTCCGCAAAGGTTTATTTCACAATGAATGACATCAGCAGGATTACCAAAGTAGGGCATTTCAACTGTACTGCGAGTGACTAGCCTAAAATGTATTGCTCCCTACACAGACAGTGAGACACACACAAAACATCCACAACTGACATGTGTGGGTATAGAACCTCTGACTGAGGTTTATATCATACTACTGCATGGAGCTGTTATAGGACGCACCACAGGGATTAATAAAGAAATCCTTCCCCAAAGGTGTATTTCACAATGAATGACATCAGCAGGATTACTAAAGTAGGGCATTTCAACTGTACTGCGAGTGACTAGCCTAAAATGCATTTCACCCTACACAGACAGTGAGACACACACAAAACATATACAACTGATATATGTGGGTATGGAACCCCTGGCCAAGGCCTATGGAGCAGTTATAGGTCACACCACAGGGATTACTAAAGAGTCTACTCCCCAAAGTTGTATTTCACAATGAATGACATCAGCAGGATTGTCAAAGTAGGGCATTTGAAATGTACTGCGAGTGAATAGTCTATAATGCATTGCTCTATACTCAGACATTGAAACACACACAAAGCACCCAGAACTACCATGGGTGGAGATAGAACCCTAGCATGGTTCTAAATCACACTACAGCGGTACGCAGTTACAGGACACGCTAGAAAGATTACTGAACTACACCCTTCCCAGAGATGTATTTCTAGGTGGGTGAAATCAGCTGCCTTGCCAAAGTTGAGTATATGAATTCTAAGGAGTGTGAGTAACCTAAAAAAATTGTTCTATATTCAATAAGAGACACAAAGGCAGACAGACAGATTCACACACTCAGTTGCCAAGTCTGGAGTTAGAACTCCTACCCAACTTTATCACACTACAGCAGTATGCAGTTACAGGACGCACTACAGAGACAACTGGATCATGATTTTTCCAGAGGTGTATTTCTAGGTGAGTGACATCAGCAGCCTTGCCAAAGTTGACTATATGAATTGTGAAGAGTGTGAGTAGCCTAAAAGGCATTGCTTTCTATTCAGTCAGACACACACACAAACTTGTCAGGTCTGGGGTTAGAACACCTACCTAACTACTTTATCACACTACAGCAGTTCGCAGTTACAAGACGTGCTGCAGAGTTTACTGGGCTGTAATTTTCCCAAAGGTTTATTTCTAGGTGAGTGATATCAGCAGCCTTGCCAAAGTTGAGTATATGAATTGTACAGAGTGTGAGTAGCCTAAAAAGGCATTGTTATCTACTCAAGCAGACACACACACATGGATTCACACACACAGTTGCTAGGGCGGGGGTCAGAACATCTCCCTAAGTACTTTATCATACTACAGCAGTACGCAGTTACAGGAAGTGCTATGGAGATTACTGGGCTATGAGTTTCTCAGAGGTGTATTTCTAGGTGAGTGGCATCAGCAGCCTTGCCAAACTTGAGTATATGAATTGTGCGGAGTGTGAGTAGCCTAAAAAGCATTGCTCTCCACTCAGTAAACACACACAGAGAGTCACACACTTAGTTGCCAGGTCTGGGATTAGAACACCTATGTAACTACTTTATCATACTACAGCAGTACGCAGTTATAGGATGTGCTACAGAAACTATTGGGTGAGGATTTTCCCAGAGGTGTATTTCTAGGTGAGTGACATCAGCAGCCTTGCCAAACTTGAGTATATGAATTGTACAGAGTGTGAGTAGCCTAAAAAGCATTTCTGTCTACACAGTCAGAGACAGACAGACACGCACCCAAACACACACTCACACAGTTGCCAAGTCTGGGGTTAAAACTACTACCTAACTTGTTTATCACTACAGCAGTACGCAGTTATGGGACGCGCCATGGAGATTACTGTGCTACAGCTCTCCCAAAGGTGTATTTCACATTGGATGACCTCAGCAGGCTTGTCATAATACTGCTATGAGGAGGGTGGTGTGTGCATGGGCCATAACCCATTCATGTAGGGTTTGACATGCCACATGTGGGCACACATGGGATCATATGTCACAGGTACGTGTATACAGCTACTAGATGACTACTTCCTTGTACAGTCATGTTGCACAGCTGGCACGTGCACCACATAGTCTGTCATGCTGACAGATACTGGTGGCTAGTATCTGCAGAGAGTGACATCTGCACCTCATATGTTTGGAGCCCTTTGGCTGTGTGCAGGTAGGGACAGGCCCAGATGGCTCCTTGTCATGGTCACCCTCTTCCACACATTTATGTCCATCTACCTTTGGCTTATTATAGTGTGTTGTCCTTACATATATGTCTGTATTCTTATCCACTGTGTGTGCAAGGCAGGAGTGGTGCATACTGACATGTGTCTGCACTAAGAACTGCGACTGCAAGATATGTCTGGTCCACTGGTGTTTGCAGACATGGCCTTCATGTGTTTAAGTGTGTGAGCATGACCAGTATGACCTTTCAGTATGTTGTTGACTGATATTGCCTTCATTCCTCTGTGTGTGAGCATGCCCAGTATGGCCATCTGTATTGCATGTGTGGATCAAGTCCAGGTAGTTTGCACTGCAGTGCTGACCTTTGTCTTGTACACCAATAGGTAGCATGCTGTGTCTGCAGGGTATCCATTGGTCATTTGGCATTGACTGTTGCTACATTTCTGCACAGGAGTGGGGCGGGTACACCTGACTGTTACTATAAGTGTACGTAGGATCGGGGGGCACACCTGACACTTTTACACATTTGCTAGGACTGTACTGGTAAGTCAGGTACTCCATTTCAGTCTGTGGTCTTACCTATCGTGCTGGCTAGAAGCATACCAGTGTACTACAGATCTTAGCTTTACCCACCTACATATTAGTTTCTGACTTCCTAGCCTTCACAACTTACATCCAACTTCCTGGCCTGCTGTAGTCTGTCTGTGTAGGCCTGGGGGAGGGGTTACACATAGGCCTCATTCAGAGGCCATAGTACATCATTTATTTGTGTTTGTCTACACCTATCCTGCTGGCTGTAACTGTTGTTGGGTATGTGACCCCCCCCCCAACTGGCATGTGTGAGTCACTTACCTTGTGGGTGACCCAGTATTGAGGGTGGGGCTGCAGGGCTGCCTATGTTGGATGCACATAGTACACTCCCTATACATGGTTGAGCACAGGTAGTGTCATGTTTGGGATCCCTTTTACTGTATAAGTGAGTCAGAGAGAGATGTCATTCCCTGGGTCCCTATTGTGTCAGTGCATGTGCTACGCTTTGCCTCTTTGCCAAGGCCTGGGCATATTGGGCATGCCTCCTTCTGCCTACGGGGGCAGGCTCAGGTTGTTCCTCCTCTGAGTCACTCTGTGCCTGTGCAGGCCTTGGCAATGGTGGGGGACTATGTGGCCCTGTCCCATGCTGTTCCTGTTGCAGCTGTTTCCACAGGATCATATTGTGTAGCATGGCACATACAAGGACAATTTGGGTACATGTAGTTGGTGAGTACTGCAAGGCTTTAATGCGTATGTGCATGCAGTCTATTGTACCCACTACCTCAGGGTATTCTGCTATTTGGTGGAAGAGACGCATATTTCTGGCCAATGCCTCACGGGTGATGGGGAAATATACGTGCTCACCAACATGTGCTGACATGGCATCCAGGAACTGGTGGAGTACCCTGGATGCTGATGCCTGTGAAATCCCCATCATATCCCCAGTTGGCCTTTGGAAGGTACCTGTAGCTAGTATTCTTAGGCATACACATACTTTGGAATCCATTGGGATGGGCTCCCCTCTGTTAGTTCTGTGTATGAGGTGTGGCTGGCACAGCTCAACAATTTGCTGTAGGAGGTCCCTGTCAACCTAATAGTGCTCCACTATCTCCAGCTCATGTAGCCCTTGGCAAGTTACCCTGGGTCTGTACATTCTTCTCCGTCTCCTCACTGTGGGTTGCTCAGCAGCATTCACATCCTCACCACCCTCAGCCTCTTGCACATGCTGGTTTATAATAGCAAAAGCAGCCCCTAACATTTTTTCTCATACTTTCGTTTTGTAAAAGTTCCCCATCTGTATACAATGGTGGTGCAGAGTTTTTGGGAAAAAAACAAGGGGGAAAGGTGTTTGCATAGTTTAGACTGGTTTGCTGGGCTGGTCTGCTGCCAGTGTAATTGGCTGATTCTGATACATTTCACCTGTCAGCTAAGCTAGTTGTCCTTGATTACCTTCCTACTGCTGTTTTCTCTTCCCATTGCCTCCCTGTTTAAGCCCATGTGTGCGCCGCGCAAACGGAGTGCTCAAATGTGCACAGAGTTGCTATTTCCTGGTTTAACTTCCTTTTTATTCCTGTAAAATCCAGTGCGTGGCGCACACACCCGCTTACATTTTGTAAAGAGTGCTAGGCAGGTTTAGACACACCCCTAGCTTAGCTGTGCTAAACTAGGTATAATCCCGACCCACAGGGCTCCAATCTACTTGCAGTATGCCTGACACCCTCCCCATGATGTCACTTATATCCTAGTCTTGCACCCCGCTTTTTATACACTTACACTCTTGGGATCTGGCTCATACCCTGGGGAAATCTGAGATTCACTATCCTTCCCCTTATTTGCATAGGATTTCCTGCTAATGCATAGTTACATGTCCCACACTGAGCCTCCCCCTTTAGCAACCATTACTCACTGGCCAGGTTGTCTTATGCCTGAATTTGACTTGCATAGCAGAATACTGTTTTTAGTTAGAATGCTTATTTTAGGTTTATTTTATTATTTTCCCTCCAATCCCATTTGCGCACCACAGGCAAGATCGGCGAAAAAAAAACACTTTTTTTTTTTTTTTATACACATTTTGCAATGCCAATGGCATGCTTCATCAATGATATGCAGCCTTTATTTGGAGCTGTCATAGCTCCGTTTTGTAGTTTGCAGAAATGTACTCAGTTACTGAGTACATTTCTGCACACTGCACTCGTCCTGCACTGACAGCTGCCGCCTTCCTGGATTGCATATTACCCTCATTTGCATGGTTTTCACCTGCAAATGAGGGTAATTTGCATACAGGAGCTCAGTCCATGCAGGATTAGTCTAAGAGCTCACATGGATCGCACATCAGCCATATTGCCGAAATTAGCTCTTAGACTAATCCTGCACGTTATAAAGGACTTCGTAAATCCGGGGGATTGTCTTCAAACTAATATAATTAAGCTTATCAAATGAACATCAAATGAACCGATGAACTTATGAAATGGTTGAAATAAGTCATTTAGCACTATCACAGAGTGTAATGTGAGTTGTTAGCAATCTTCAAAATATTGATGTAACTTTGATTTTTTTAGTTTATTTTGGTTATTGTATCTGTTAACTCTGTTGACAAGACAATTAAAAGACCATAGCCTGATTATTAGATCATAGGCAGTTACTAGACTAACAGCACTGGAGTCTTTTATGCCTAGCCATTCATGCCCTAATTTTCATAGTTATCAATGGTCAAGGACTAGAATCTCTGGTTTATGTGCAAGACTATGAATCACAAGAAGGCACAATGTCACAACTTAACACAAATGTGCAATAGCTTCTCAGGCTAAGGAAAACCATAAGGCATTTTTCAGTCACGTACACAACCTTAAGGGTAACACCCATCAATGTGCTGAACTAATATTAAATGGAGCTCCCTATACTGAACCTGACAATATAGCAAATTTTCTGTCTAATAAATTTAGATCCAATTTCACCAACCTGCTCACCTCCAGTTACTTGTCAAGAAATGCATTCCACCATTTCTCTCCCAACTATCATTAAAGAGGTCCTCTCTGCACTCTCTAAAGCTGAAAACACTACATTGATGGGTCCTGATAATATCCCAGGATGCCTATTAAATAGCTTGAAACATAACCTCTCAGGCCTACTAGAATCTCTAGGCAACCACAGCATTCAGAATGGATTCATCCATAGGAAATAAAGGGCTACACCACTCATCCCTCTTCATAAAGGGACTATCAACAGACTCAAGGAACTACAGACCTGTAAGCTTGACTAGTCTTATATTGCAAGGCCATGGGAAGAATTATCTTGAACCTGATAAAAGAACACATAGGAAATCTTCAAACACTTGACCCATCGCATTTTGGTTTGTCATGGTCATGTCATGCCTAGTAACAGGAGCAGCCTTAGGTAAACTGGTGCCTTAGGCAAAAGAGACGTGACCTTGACGTATTGGCTGGCTGTGGTCATATGATGTGCTTAGGTTCTATATAAAGTATGTTACTCTCTGGTATGTATTAACACTGAGGAAGGAGCTTATCCTGAAAGCTTTGTGTCTTTGCATGCATTTTTGTAATAAACTGCTTGTTGTTTCTGAAGTTGGAGTATTTGTTTTTCATGCTACTTTTCTAACATCTGTTTGCCATTGCGAGTCCTTTTTCTGCATCATTGTCTTGGACCACAGACAGGGACCTATACTATGCAAGGATATGTTATAGAACTTTACCTAAGGTTAGTTGGACATGGAGTAGATCAAGCATATCATGTTGTTTGACCAACCTTGAGGTGTGCTTACTTTCTCTATATATTGATACACCTCCACATTCTGTCCCTTCCTGTGTGGTTTAAATGTGTGGAAGGCATTATAACCTTGCATTGTCAAGGTACTTTCCATGGCTTTAAATGATGTCTTAGTAACTACTCAGATGTCAACAATTTCAAGGGTGAGGAGCTCTTCCAGGGGTAGAGCTTCTTGTTGAAATTCCTAGCATTGAGCAGTAACACCTTTAGTTTATCTTGAGAAGAATTTACTATGCTAGAAGGCCTATCAGTTTGGCATTGCATACAGATAGGCATTATGGGGTGGATTATATTCTGACCAATATCCAAAAGCCTACTCAAGACAGGTGTAGACCATCCCCAGCAAATCAATGCAGTCTGTTGCTCATACCTTCCCCAGCCAACAAATATTGGACTCCCTTAGAATGACAGCAGTAACAAAGGCAATTGTTAAAGTCAATCATCTTCCGCTTCCTTGGAAAAGGTAGAATGCTGCTCAGTGCTGGGTTCATACCTGCCTAGGGCACATAATCTGAAAGCTCTATCATGTCTCTCTTCATATACTCTAGGGAGGTATGTCTCAGCTCATTAATGCCAGAGTCATACTGGCACTTGTGGTTCAATGTCCTGAGTGTGTATGACCTGGGAAGTCCTTGCCCCTGATAGGAAACTGGCATTGACTGTCTCCTTGCTCAGCCTGGTGAGTGGGACATCAGTGTGCCACACAATAGAATCTCCATGACCAAAACATTTGGTTGTGTGGTAGATTGCCTTAAAGGAATAGAGAATGACACATTGTGAAATGTGGCTGCATGTGTCCTGGGGGATGCTGTGTTTGTTGAGTGTTTAGGAGGTTGCTATGAAATTTGTCTGGGACGACTTTGAGATTTGGGTAGATTGCATTTAAGAGATTCAGCATATGTGAGCATATGTGTCTGATCCATAGTAAGTGTAGTTTGTGTGTGTGTGGGTGGGGGGGGGGCTGCTACTGGCAACCTGTTTGGAGATCTCTATGCCTGTATGCCAAAGTCTCATCTCCAAAGACGGTGAAATTACATCTCTCACATACTTTCTTAGTCTGCTTAAGAATTTGTCAATGTGGCTTGGTCTTTTTGTTGAAGTCCACTATGAATAATGATATCTCATATAATCAATATCAGTTATTCAAACACAGGGTATCTCACATCTAAGAAGGTCAATAGGCACTGCCTTGATGTTGCAAAACTCAGAACTTTTTTTTTTTGTGGGGCAAGCTCCCCCTGTAGCCCATGACATGGGGGAAAGCCCCACACACTCTTAGGCTCTAGACACTTGCATCTAATTTTTCTTACCCATCAAGACTAAAACTAATATAATTTTTGATTTCACATACTTTTGGGACACTATTGACAAGTATACTGTGCTATTATTTTTAAATAGTATGGAAGAATATCTTCATTCAGGAATAGAAGTATGTTATGTATATAAATAGTTAATATATTTTCTGAAAATTACAAGTTGTTATATAATTTCTTTAGTTCCTCTAACAACTCACTAGCACTCATTAATTCATTCTTGCTATTTATCTTATTTTTGGTCACGAGAAAGTAGTTGCTTATCCCAGCAAGGAATTTGCAGAAAATGAAGAAACTTCAGGGTCATAGATAAGCCTATGCTTAATGCAGTAAGAAACATGCAAAACATTTAGTATTAGTCCTGTATCACCTTCCCATCACTCATGTACAAGCAGACACACACACACGCGCACACACACATACACACACACACACACACACACACACACACACACACACACACACACACACACACACACACACACACACACACACACACCCCTATGGGCATTTAAGATGCTTAACCAAATGTCATGTCTTAGATATGTATGTGAAAGTCAAAACTCAAATGTTCGCAAGGAGGATATGTCACTCATCAAGAAGGCACTCCAGTCATGATCAGAATTAGATAGCCATGTACTATGAGACACATCTGTTATCAGAAACCATTACATCTGTTTTGTAGCTGAAGTGAGATAAAGCCTTTCACAGATATAGTGGGTAGAAGATGGAACATACATTCTCTACAATATGACAAAGCTTATTGGGGAATAAACTGATACATAGCATATTTCATCTATAAGTTTATTTTATGGTAATACTTCATGGAAAAGATGCTGCTTCAATGATGCAAACATCTATTAAATGCTAATTTCCAAAGGTTCATAGTGATGTTGTTGACATTTCATCAGTGTGTGTATATATTAATGAGGATAAGTTTAAGTGTCTTGAATATATTAAACAATTTAAAGTAAACATTCTGTGTCAATAAGTATGTGAACATGGAGCTTGTGAAGAGTTATTGACTCAATATAACATGGTGAAGTCCTTTATATTATTTGCATTTTTTGAGCAAATAATTTACAGCAAAGAGCTTTATTTGGTATTGATTTTTTTTTTGTTAAATTGAATAAATGGAGTTTGTCATCCAGAATAATGACAGGGAATTCTGTCAACCATCTAAGTAACTTGATTGAGCTGATTGAGGAGCACACTCACATTGCTTAAGGGATGGCATACTAGGACTGTATTGCCAGGGAGATGCTCTGTTTCCTTCGGAGAGCTGTGTGGGGGTACTCTTTTAATATAGCTATCTGCTGGTATCACTGCATACAGCAGGCAGATTAAAAGTAGAATGTAGATATTTAGTGAGGTGATATGGAGGCACCATCAGGTCTCATAAAAGAAATTCATTGCTCTAAATGCTTCATTCCTCTATAACTGGAAATTTCTTGGCAGTCATAGTTTATTCTAAAATCATAAGTCATTGCACAAAATACCATTTAGACCAATATTAAATTAAATCCACGGTTTCATTTCTTTTTCAGTCTGAGACTGAAACTACGTCATGTAGAATATTAACTGCAATGAAGAATTCTCTGCTTTGGTTTATAAATGAAATATCAAAAATACCTGATTTTACATAATGATTTGTATTACAGTTTTGTCTGTTTTAAGGTTTACTGCTTGCCAGCGTACATTAAATTGTAGTTGTTTTAATGTGCATCGCACATACCTTGGAATGGATTACTGAAATTTATCTTTTTAGACATTGATGGGATTGAGCTGAAGAGCACAGTGGCACATATTGATAATTTAGCAGGTAAAACGGTCCCATGTTACAATAATGAAATTAAAATATAATTTGATATCTCATATCACATATATCTCAGCCAACTCAGCTGCCTTCTCTTCAATTAAGGTCACTTAATTTACTTCTGTACATGGCCAGAGCATGTCAGAATAAATTAAATAATTATCCAAGAATTTTGTATTATGGGACTACAAGCAGGTGGTAGAAAGAACTTGCCAGATTTATCTATGTAATTTGGAACCAGAAGCTTTCTACTAATTAAGTTTATATAGTGCAAGTCAAAGTTAAATAGAATATATCACTGTATCATTTCAATGACAGCTTAACATCTGCTGTTTTATATGCTATTACAAAAACATACCTTTCAAATTTATAATCCAACCATGCCTAAAAAAATGACTTGAGTTTAATTTGTGCTGTCAACAACTTCTCTTTTAAAGACTAATTTGTGAAGACAATCACAGTGCAAAATAAAGTGAGGTTTGAGGTGACAATAGGCTTAAGAATGGTGAAGCACACCTTTTTATGTCTCATTCCCACTCTTTGTTTTCATGTATTCATATGTCATAAGTACATTTGTGAGTCCAATGTCTGTTCCTCATTTTCTTCCAGTTGAATAGCTATCAGTTATCAATTACTTACATGTTATGCCACTTAATACTCTAGATTTTAATCACTTCTAATTTTATTGCAGTAAGGATGCACTTATAATTGTATAAACAGACAGATAAAGAAGAAAAAATATTTATCACTCAAATGTTTTCACCAATCCAAAATCTTTTTTTTTACTTATATCAATCTTTGATTGTTTCCATAAACAATTTTCAAGGTAGCCACTTAGACACTGACTTTTGCCATGAAGTTTTCTTTGAGCTTTTAATTTTTCTAAGTTCTTTGTCCAAAAATGTTGAAACCACCCTAGTTCCATTTTAATGCACTTTTTATTCCATTTCCTTTTCAGTCTGAGACTGAACTACGCCATACCGAGTATTAACTATAATGAAAATTTCTCTATTTTGGTTTAAAACTGAAATATCAAAAATATCTGATTTATACCAATATATCTTTTGCATAATTTTTTTATTCTTATTAGTGTTTTACCTGTTTTATAGCTCATTGATTTCCTGTGTACATTTAATTGAAATCCATCTTGTTAGACATTGATGGGTTTTAGCTATTTTTAGCCATTAGAAACAATGTTGCACTCTCTGTGAGCTTACACTGAATATTATTATACCACCATACTAACATGAATTGCTTAGAAAGCTCTAGATCTTTTTGTGCAAAGTTAAGATACCAAGATTACTGGTTCATCTTTAAATGTAGCTAAACTTAAACAAGCCCCCCCCCCACACCAAAAATATGTTCCCATGTACTCTAAGGCACTAAGCATTCCTTGCTCACAGCTCCAAAACTCCATCTCCAACAGTGGACATCTACATTTTTGGAAACTGCTCATCACCCTCTCAGGTATATAATGATATCTGTGAACAGGCCTTCATGCAAATATTCATGCGTGATATGATTCTGTAGCATATCTAGGCATTATGACATGCTCTCCTATATATTCATATCTATCTCTGTTTTCCATTTTTTTCATGCTAAACTTGTATAGTATCCTATGAACCCTAATAACAACCCTCCTTATAATTAATGCATCTCCTGTATCCTTCTATATCAGTAACACAATTCATGCCAGTTCCATTTGGGAAATATGTATTAGTCCTATATGCCAAGCTGCTCTTAAAAATAATTTGTATTCCATTTGCAGAAAACCAGGTAATCTTTGCAACTGTATACCATTGCATTAGTCATCTTTCCTTTTGATTTGCTCCCAAACATGGCTTCCATTTTCCTGCCCTCCAATAACTTAAGCCATTTTTTCCTGGTGTTCTCTTTGTACTTTTAATTAAAAGTAACACATGATTTACCCAAGAGGCAATTCTTGCCTGTTTAATTGATTATTAGTAAAACTCAGAGTCTGTTTTGTCACAGTTGGCTGTTTTAATGTTAGATAACATAATACTCAGGAGGTATAGCTATCAAATTTGCCATTCCTTTTTGTCAGCAGCTTTAGCAGTATTTTCCTTCTACCTCAAAATTTTGAATTGTCTAAATATAATATCTAAAACTTTATTGTGTCATACTATAATCAATGTAATCCATAGCACAATGCATTTAATCCATACCATATTTTGAAAATATCAGTTTATTCTACAGTACTTTAGATTTATCTCCCTCTCAGATAACAGTTTCATATACCGTAACAATATCAAAAATATTCTCCAGTACCATAGCTGAAAATGCTTTGAATACTTAGAACAGCAAACGTCAAGACAAAAATATAGCTCTTGAATTCTATGATCCATCTCCAGCCGTATAATTTTCTATTATTAACAATTTTCCTCTAAGCTTCTCTTTAAAATTTCAGGTACTTGACAGATTTTTTTAAGGAATTCCCAACCAAAATCTCAAATATGCATTATATCTGTCCTTCTATATATAATCATATTCTCTCTGTAACATCAAATTGGGGGTATAATTTATTGCTGCTGCTTTTGTTTGTTCTCCTTATACCCAGCAAAATTTCCAAACTCATCTAATATCTGGAATAGCATAGCAGTATCCTTATCCTATTCAGCCAGGTGCCCAAGTACATTGTTTACAAACAATGACATTTTAAAGTGGACATTGTTTATGTTATATCTCTTCAACTTTCATCTACTAAGTAACATAGTCAATGGCTGAAGACAAATGTGTAAGAATATGGACAACAGAATTCTTGTCAAGATACTCAAAATTTTATCAAGCTTTTTAACATCCCTGCATGCATTTTAACTTTAGTCTATAGCACTGAATAAATATGCCTGTCCATCTCTAAAATGCTTCTGAAAGAAATAAAACAAATTTCATTAAAACCTGTGTCAGATGGTACCATTCTGCTTTGCCAAAGGCTTTCTAATTGCAAACAACAGTTTCTTTGTCTTCTGTGCAATCTTAATTAGCATGATGGCCTTTAAAATTCACTAACAAATGCTACCCTCCTTGTCAAAATATCTATAAACAATTTATCAATGTTTAACACAGTCATCAGCCTATAGCATATTTGCATACTAGGCTCTTTACATTTTTCTACTGTCACTGTTACTACACCCTTCTGTCATGACATAAGGATCTGTTTAGTTTCAAAAAACATATATTATTTTATAATGATGTAGTAACTTTTCTGTGGATTAGATTGCCATTTCCCAGCTCTTTCAGATCATTCACTACTCACTGCAGCTTATACTCTGAGTCAGTCACTTCTTATATACATTTTGACGCATACTCTTTTTTTATTTATCCTTTGTTGTCCAGGTTAGTCCCACTACGCTAGTAGCCTCTTTTCTGGGGAGACATGAAGTGGTATTTATACAACTAGGGGAAATTTGTCCAGGGCATCCGGAAACTCACCCCTATTCATCATTGTTGTGAGTGGGATCCATTTTGGAGGCATACTTCCTGTTTCACTTTCAGATGCAGAAGTGGCCCAGAAGAACAGGGAGGCAGATGGTAGAGAGAGGGAAATAATGGAGTGATGAAAGAAATGGAGGAGAAAGCAAATGTCAAGACTAGAGAATGTGTGAAGGATTCTGAGGAAATGTTTCAAAGAAGTCTGTTTGATGGAGATGAGTTTGCAAATGCTGGATGTTTAATTACAGCCCTCCAGTTTGGAGGGTTGTGGGATGTTTTACTTGAAGAAATGACAGTGCAGAGTCAGCCAGAAAATGAAGGAGATGTTTTCTGGAGGGACATTATGGAGAAAATACAAACGGAGGATGCAGAGACAATCCTGAAGAATAGTAGTATGATAGAAAAAAAAACATGAAGAGAAAGGAAAAGAAGGCAAAAGCTGAACAGCATAAAAATGCCTGAAGTACATGAAAATGGAAGTACATGCTAATGATTCATAGCAAAGATGACAAAAAAATGGGCAGGTATGACGTGTGGGACAATTTAATAGCTCTTTTGAGTGTTAAAGCATGCGAAATAAGTGCATTTATTCCTATTAAGAAAGAGATGTTTTGTGACATTATGTTTGAAAATTTTTTTTAATGGAATATTTTCTTGGAGAATATGAATAAAATGAAAACTGCAACCCATAGAATCTTTATGTGATAAAAGCATTTAACAGGGAAACAAAGAAAGAAAATTCATGCACAATTTCAAACAGAGATGAAATGAGAGACTTTGAAAGGGTATTTGAAAACTTATGTAAATAAGTACTCGGCATTGAAAAGTTTATGATAAAAAGGGTTTATGGACTGGTGGCTGGGGTCGTAATATTGTAGTAAAATTAGAAAGAGAAAAATATAATTATGCCAAGCATGATCAATGTGGAGGGGGATAGGGGTTTCATAAAGTACGGGGGACAAATCGAAACACATTTTTTGTAGAAAAGAAGGACATTTGATCAGTAACTGTAACAAAAAATGTTATATTTGTGAGGAAATGGAACATGATGCAACTGTGAACTGAAATGTTATAAATGTAACAAAACTGGACATTTATAGATGGACTGCAAAAAATGAAAATAAGAGTTAGGAAAAAGAAAAAAGAAAGAGAAGAAAAGAATAAATAGAACTTTTAAATGTAGTAGAAATAGGAAAAATTAGATAAGAAAAATAATAAAGAAGACATAGAAGAGAGCTCTGAAATAAGTGATGAAGAAGAGAAAAAATTGGTAGGTAGTAAAAATAAAAACAATTTCTATTGGTAAAAAGGTAAAAGATAGAAAAAGAAAATTTAAAGGGATAAGTACAAAAAAAGAAAGAAAATGGATGAAAAAGAATGTATACATTCTCAGAGGTACAGGCAAGCACAGGAGGACTATGGCTCACCAAGTTCACAGACGACTGCAAACTAGGGGATATAATTGACTCTCCGGCTGACACAGACATCCTCCAAAAGGGTCCCACTGAGACAGATACCTGGTGTCAAAACCATAGTCTCAAGCTAAATGCCAAAAAGTGCATAGTCATCCCCTTTGGGAAAAACAAAGTACCCACAACCTACCACATAGGTGGTAGCCCCCTAAATATAGAAGACGTAATAAGGGATCTGGGGACCCAAGTAGGTAGTAACCTCTCCTTTGATAATCACATTGCCAAAGTGGTTAGAAAATCCTTCTATGTGGCCCACCTAATCACAAAAGGGTTTTCATCCAGATCGAAAGAGGTCATTGGGCCCCTCTGTGCTTCACTCATCAGACCCATCATAGAGTACAATCCCCCATTTTGGATATACCTTACAAGACACCAGCAACAACTGGAAAGACCACAGAAGTTCCTCGCCAAGAGGATCACTGGCCTCAAGCAGATGCCCTATGCAGCTCAACTGAAGAAACTCCAGTTGTACTAGGTTTCATATCGCCTATTCAAGGTGATCTCTGCCTAACATACAAGGCCATGTCCAACCCAGAATTGATGGACATGCTCCACCTAAAGAAAACCATATCCACTCGAGCCACATGCTCCAGGGATCTAAACCTCACCACAACAATAAATAGGACGTGCTGGAGGGATAGATTCCTGTCTCAGAGATTTCCCATGCTCTGGAAGAAGATTCCAATCTACATTAGGCAGAGCTCCTCACTAACCCTCTTCAAGAGAAACCTTGACGAGTGGATGGGAAACAGAAAGTTTACCGTAGGAATCACTTCAATGGCTCTGCTGGACAGAGGCACAGGGAACTAATCTAAATGGGTGGTGAAAGCCAACACATTCCGGCTAGGCTTATAAATGCCTTCAGAAAGATAGCCTAGTACCTACCTATGAACCTATGAACCTATAATGATTGGGGGGTTGGTATAATGGTTAAGGTGTTTGATTCTTCCCTTTGGTTTGGAAATTGTCTAGGCTTAAAATGGTCTGTTAAGAAAGCCAGCTTAGTAATTAGCTTTGCACTTGTGAAACCAGGAATCTAACGAAAGGGGAATAAATACATATTTTATAGTGATTTCTGTAAATTTGAATAGTAAGAAGAATAGAGATTTTGGAGTGGTGTAATACATGTGATGTAGATATAATTATATAGGAAGACACAAAATTTTAACAGACAAAGAAAGATATTACAAACAGAGAAACTATGGGAAGGAAAAATAATCCAGAATTTGGAAAATGAAATATGTTCGGGAATAGCTGTATTTTCCAGAAATACATTAAAGATATTAGATGTAACTTTAGCAAAATGAAAAGATTAACCACTGTAGTTTTAAAATGAAAAAAGAGCAAGTATATAGAATTATAACATTATGCTTATACTAACTGTAAAGAATGGGAGAGCTTATTTAATCAGATTTTAACCATGCAGTGAAAAATAAGAATATTATAATAACAGGAGACTTTAATTGTGATTTAAGAGGCAGGTGTAAAAAGAAAGGAAATGATATAAGAAAAATGTTAGAAGTTATATGATGTGGTAAGTTAAAACTTAGGAACAAAAATTCATGGACTTACAAAAGGGGTATGTATATAACTGAACTAGATTATTTTATATTATCAGAAGGTTTAGTCATAGGTGAAAGAGGGGAAGTTGAAATATGATTTTCTGATCATCTTGCAATATGGTTAGAGATAAAGGAAAACAAGGAACATACAAAACAGGCAAATGAAAATAAATGAAAAAGCATGGAATGAAGAAGGAAAGAGATTAGTAATACAATCCATGGAAAGATAATTTACTGTGAAAACATTTTATAAATAATGGACCGAATGGTGAATGATATTTAAGGAAAAATATAAAAAATGTTTCTTACAGTGGAAACATGATGTGAAAAAGGTAGAACAAGAAATACATAAAAGAACATATAATGATATATTGAAAGATTTACAACATAATGATAGAAAGTACTTTGGCAAAGAAAAAGAATTATATGAAAGAAAACAAGAAAAATACAAGAATTTTTATATAAGCAAAAATATTTTTACAAAGAAAAATGAGAAGTATTGAGTTATTTAAGCAGATTAGTAAATGAAGATGACAGTGTAATGGGAGAAATAAAAATGTAAAAGGAGAAATAGAAAGATCTCAGGAAAAAGATTACAAATCATATAGTACAATATGTACAAGAAATGTTTAAAGAAAAAAGAAGGTAGTGAATAATACATGCAAATTAAAAAAGTTAATAGAAAAAGAGAATAAAGAGCTTGAAAAGGAACTTTATTTAAATTAGCTATATAAAATATTAGGACAAGTAAATATAGATTTGATTGTGGGACCCAGATAGCATAGGATTTGAAATGTATAAAAATTTAAGGGATTGGCAAAAAATATTTTTTAAAGATATTGAATGAATGGTGAAATGAAAGTTTTATGTTTAAAGAATTATTTTGTAGAATACTTAAATTCATATGGAAGAAGGAAGAGACAAGACAGCTAAAAAACTGGAAACCAAGAGTGATAAATAATAATGGCCATACGATCTTTATGAAAATAATACAAAAAGATTTGAAAATAAAATGGAAAATATTATGGAAGGTAGTATATATAGTACAAAAGGAAGGGTTGTCAAGAATTATTAATGATAGATAGAGAAGTGGTGAATGATATTAGGAATAGAAAAGAAAAAGTGAAACTCATGATAGGAGACCTTAATAAGGCATTTGACACAATTGGACATGAAATCAGGTCTACTTCAGTAGACCAAGTGCTCACTTACCCGACATCCAGTTGCTGAAGATGACAAGACCAACACCTTCAGAAAATCAACATCTGGAAGACCGGTATTTCACGGGAGGTAAGTAATCGCTTGGCCATCCTGTTGAACTTTGCCCCTAACCCTCACAGTAGTACATTCTTGGAGTTGGTATATTTGGTTAAGGAAGTATGTGGGGCAAAGCCCCCCACATTGGTGGATTTAGTTTTAATTAGTTTACTTAATTTTATCGGGATGGCCAAGCGGTTACTTACCTTATGGGAAGCATCGGTCTTACAGATGTTGGTCTTTTAAATTTGTCGGTCTTGTCGTCTCAGGCAACTATGTGTTGGGTAAGTGAGCAGTCGGTCTCCTGAAGTAGACCCATGAAATCATATGGGTAATAACCAAAAAAATATAATATAAGTGAGAAAGCTTGGAAATGATATATGAATGAAAGTTGCTCACACCAAACTACTAGGTGCTGAGATAGACTGTAACATGAAATTTCAGACCCACATCTCACTCACCATAAAGAAAGTACATAAAAATGGGGGGTGGGAACTATATAGAAATAAACAATTCCTCACAAACAGTACCAGAGCTAAATTAGCAGAAATCTATCTCAACTCCACACTTCTATATCCTTATCCCATCCTCATCAATCTCAGAAAATATGATTTAACCGAACTCGCTGCCTGCTATAACAACACTGCAAGCTTTGCCATTAATAGCCCATACCAAACACACAACTGCTCAGTCCTTAAACAACTTAACTGGCTTGAACTCCCCCCATCTCCGCCTTTACAACCAGCTTATACTAACCTATATGATTCTTTACTACCCTGAAAAAATCCCTGCATTACAAAGCTTAATACACTCTTATTCCATTCCTAGGGTTCTGTGCTCCGACAACCAACCTCTTCTTCAAGTCATTAAATTCAACAACTCTGCTGGGACCTCCCTCTATTTAAATTCTATAGTCAAAAAATGGAACTCTCTGCCCACTAACATATCAGCCGCACCATCCTTATCTCAGTTCAAGAAATCTCTAAAAACACACCTACAAACTAACTGAATTTGTCACTGTGACACCCCAGACTAGTCTAACCCCATCTTCTTCTGGCTCACCCTAGGGCAAAGACTCCTCTCTCAATTTCAGGCTGAAGACTTCCCTTATTCTTCCTAGTTTCATTCCTCAAGCTTCTCTTTATCTTTCAATACCTCTCCTTATTCCAAGTAGTGGCTATTGATGTATACTCTACAGTATTATATCATTCTGAATGTTTTTACTAATGTACAGTTTAGAGACACTATCGTAGCTTTATTTTTATGTTTTGTACGTATGTAAATAAATGTAATCTTTGTCATATGATGAAATTTTAACCTATGTTATATGTTGACCTTTTCTCCCTGGGCCTCCTCTGAAAAAGAACTTGTGTCCAGTCGGACCTTCCTGTTTACCAAATGTAAAATAAATATAATAATACAAATTTATGTCAGTGTGTAGCATGAATAAAGTAAAAATACTTGTAAATGGCTGGTTAAGCCAAGAGGTACACATGAAGAGTGGTGTAAGACAGGGATGTCCAATGAGTTGTACTTTTAATTAATTTAATTTTTCATTAGTCATGAATGTGATACAATGTGAATTAAATTACAAAATGAAGGAGGCAGTGTATATAACACCTGACGGATTAAGAATTCCAGTTTTTTAACATCTGCAGATGACAAAATAATAGTTGCAAAAAACAAAATTTGGATAAAAGAAGTAATCATTTGTACAAATGAGTGTAGAGAAGTGATAGGGATGGCTTTAAATAAAGAGAAAAGTAAAAGTTTACGTGATGTAGTAAACATAGGCGGGTAAATATTTTATAAGGAATGAAATTTCTGTGTTAGGTATAAAATATGGGAATGAAGATGTAAGTAGAATTTAGTGGGAATAAACAATAGAAGAAATAAAACAAACCTATCTTTTCTGGAGGACATATAAATTATCATTCATAAATATCTTATTTGATAAATTCAGTACTGATGGGAAAACAGCATATTTAGCAAGTGTTTTTTATGTTGCCAACAGTATTGGAATTATTTCAGATTTTATATATATATATATATATATATATATATATGTGTGTGTGTGTGTGTGTGTGTGTGTGTGTATATATATACATATATATATATATATATATATATATATATATATATATATATATGTGTGTGGGGGTTGTAGATTAAACCCAGTAAAAGACATGTTTTGTTTGTAAATAAAGAAGAAGGAAGTTAGGGTTAATTAACCCAGTAGTATATGCTGCTTCATTGAATGTAGCATAAATATAAGTATGATAAATTTGGGGGTATGGTAAAAAAATAGAGTAAAAGAGAAAAAGATTGCATGAATGAAGAAATAAAATGTTACCAAGAAAAATATTTTTGTGGAAAATAAAAATGAATGATATAGAAAATGATAGAAAAGAATAGTATAAGAACGTAATGAAAAAAACATTACTATGTAAAACTATGGAAACATCTAACAAATGAAAAAAATAAAATCTATAGAAATAAGAATTAAACGGTGTAGTCTAAATGTAGAATGTCAAGATTTTTTTTTTGTGAAGACTGGTAATACATAAATTGCAAGCAAAAGGAAATATTCCATATAAAAAGAAAAGTGATAGAATATCCCCAGGATTCATAAAGCTTGTGCCATGTGCAGGCGTAACATCAGCGTTCCAACACCAAATATGGCTACCGAGCAATCCAGGTACGAGCTGTTCCCATGTGCACTACCTGCGTAGGCTACAACTGCACAGCTCCCGGGCCCTGTATGCTAATTACCCCATGTGCAGCAATGTAGTATGTAAATGAAGGTATGTAGTGATCCAGGAAGTGGTGCAGGCATAGTGTAAGCATGCAGAAATGTAAACCGTAGAAAACAGTTTACCTTTTTGCAAACATAAAATCAGAGCCATGACAGCCGACCAAACACATGTATTATATTGTTAATATATGCCAATCGCTAAATATGTAGCCATTGGCATAAAAAAAAAACATGTACAAAATATAAAATTAACATTTAATATATATAGTCGCACTATCGCAACGTGGAACCGCAGGGCAGTGGCACGCAAAGGGGATCACAAGGAAAATATAAAAATATAGAATAAAATTGCAATGTAACACATAACATGATTTACCCATAACAGTCAATGGCAGGCATATTAAACCATACTATGGCGCAAGGGTTGCTAAGAGGCTGTGACAGTGTTATGTGCAGTGCAAATGAAAGGAATAATAGTGAATCACAGATTCCCTGCAAGGATGCACCTCACAGCGTAGTATTATAACACTGAGGTGTACCCTTGAGATAAAGATGATATCGAGAGAGGGGTGTGTCGGCATTGCTGTAATCACATTGGAGCATTGCTAAACTGGTTTGCCTCTAGCTAGGCAAAGCTGCAGGATAGGGGTGTGTTGAACTGGCCATAGCTTTGCTTAGCTGAGAGTACACAAGGTAACTGAGTATGCATGTGAACGGAGATAAAAACCCATGTAAACCCGAAAAAAGGGTATGTGTGGCGAGCACTGCAGCTGAAATGGGAAGGATATAGGAAAGAAATAAGGAAATGCTGCAGCAGGGAAATTGAAGTACAAATGACTAATTAACACCTAGGAGCCTACAGTGGGCCATTGACAACAGCTAACAAGGCTGCAAGCAGCTACCTGCAGAACAGGAAAGAGGAGGGGCTATACTGCAAAGAAAACAGAAAAGTGTCAAAGCAGAACAAAGCAGATTTGCAGTATATCAGCTACAAGAAACATATTGCCATGACTGGGTAGGGAAAATACAAAACAAGTAAGACGGCAGGTGGATGCATGCCTGATAATGGGAGGGGATCCAGGTTTAAAAGTGAATTAAAGGGCAACAGATTAATCAAGGCAGGCAAGCATAACTCCACAGTAAAGGCCCCACACTTGAAATACTCATTGTAAAACCCATAAATAAGATTCTCTGCAGCTGGAATAGCTCATACACACCCAATGGCATCAGCAGCATCCAGAGCACAATAGTATAAAGTGTGAAAGTACCTCACACACATTTGTGTATTCCCATACACTTTGCACCAGTGGTGTATACAGATGGGGAACTTTTAGTATGTACATGTTAGGGGCTGCCATAGCTTTGATCCACCAACATGTATTGGGGACTGAAGGTGGTGTGGAGGATGATGCACATGACCACCTCAGGCACCAGAGGAGGAGGAGATAATTCAGACCCAGGGTAACCTACCAGGGGATACATGATGTGGAGATAGTAGAGCATTACAGGGTGTACAGGGACAACCTACTGCAACTTGTGGAGCTGTGCCAGCCACACATCAGAGCCAGAACAAACAGAGGGGAAACCCATCCCAGTGGATACGAAGGTATGTGTAAGCCTGAGAATACTAGCTACAGGTACCTTTCAAAGACCAGCTGGGGATATCATGGGTATCTCACAGGCATCAGCATCCAGGGTTCTACACCAGTTCCTGGATGCCATGTTAACACATGCCACTGAGCAGATATACTTCCCCCAAATGCAAGAGGAGATGGCCAGCAATATGCATCTCTTCCACCATGTGGCAGAATACCCGGAGGCACTGGGTGCAATAGACTGCACGCACATGCATATCAAGTCACCACCTGGTGAGCAGGGTAGGTGCTACATAAACCACAAGGGATACCCCTCCATCAACTGCCAAGTCATGTGCAATGTCCAGGGCATTATCATGGATGTGTGTGCTGGCAGCCCTGGAAGCTATCACGACTCCCACATCTGGCATGTCTCACAGCTGTATCAGGTATTTACCAGGGGGGACATCCCAAATGGCCACCTGGTCATGGATGCTGGCTATGCACTGGAACTGTGGATGATGACTCCCATCAGAAATGCACACACACCCATGCAGGTATGCCATAATGAGGCACATGCACAAACCAGAATCACCATAGAACGAGTGTTTGGGATGCTGAAATCATGGTTCTGTTGCTTGGACATATCTGGTGGAGCCTTGCAGTACTCTCCAGGCACATGTGCCCACATCTTCATAGTATGTGCCATGCTATACAATATGATCCTGTGGAAACAGCTGCAGCAGGGACAGAATGGTGAAGGCCCTCACAGCCCACCACCATTGCCAAGGGCCCCACAGGCACAGAGGTACTCAGACCATGAACACCCTGAGCCAGCCCCAGTAGGCAGACGGAGGTATGCCCAGTATGCCCATGCCTTTGGCAAGGAGGGAATGTATAGCACACACACTGACAGTGTAGGCAGCTAGGGACTGACACCTTTCTCCACCTGCACACACAGTAAAAATGGATGGCACACACACACAAGACTACCTGTAAATTGTCATGTTATTGGCAGTCTACTGTGTGCATCCAACATAGGCAGCCCTCAAGTATTGCACACACAACTGCCATTGGCACAAGGTAAGTCAACACCTGAACAGTAAATTAAGCTATCAACATGTGCTGATAATGTATGTATAGTTTCATAGGTAGGTACTTGGCCAACTGCCAGAGCCCATTCATAAGCCTAGCCAAAATGTGTCAGCTTTTGCCACCCCATTGATTCATTAACTGTCCCTCTGTGGAGCAGAGCCAATGCTGGGATCCCTGGGGTGTATCTACTGTTCCCCATCCACTCTTCAAGGTTTCTCTTGAAGAGTGTTAGTGAGGGGCTCTGTATAATGCAGTTAGGGATGTTGTTCAAAAGTATGGGGAGTGTCTGTGACAGGAATCCATCCCTCCAGCATCTTGCAGTTATTGTAGTGGCAAGGTTCAGCTCACTGCAGTGTGTGGCTCACTGTGACATGGATTCCCATAGGTGGAGCATATCCATTAAGCCTGAGTTTGACATGGCTGTGTTGGCCAGCAGAGATCACCTCTGGGTAAACAAGATGCCGCTGAGTAAGGCAGGAGTTTGTTCAGTCTGGCTGCATAGGGCATATGTTTGAGGCCAGTAATCCCCTTGGCGAGGTACAGTCATGGACCTTCCAGCTGTTGGAAGTATATTCTGAGGTACATCCCAAATGGGTTATTATACCCTATGATGGGACTGATGAGTGATGAGTAAAGAGGCACTATAACTCCAGTACGTCTAGATGGGAACCCTTTAGTAATCAGATGGCCTACATTAAAGGATGTCCTAACTACTTTGGAGATATGATTGTCAAAGGAGAGATCACTATCTACCTTAGTCCCCAGATACCCCATTACCTCATCCGTATTAAAGTGGCTGCCACTTATGTGTTAATATGTGGCTACTTAATATTCCACAATGGAATGACCATGCAGTTAGTGGCACTTAGCTGGAGGCCATGACTTTGACACCCTGTGTCAGTCTCTGTGAGGCCCCTTGAGAGATGTCTGTGTCAGCTGGACTATCAATCATGGCTCCCAGTTCGCAGTCATTGCCAAACATGGTCTGCCATAGTCCACCTATGTTTGCCTGTACCTCTGACAAGTATATGCCAAAATGTAGGTCTCCCAGGACTGAGTCCTGTGGGACACTAGTTGTGACTGGTCAAGAGTTGGACCTGGAGACTGCTAGTCATACCATGTGGGTTCTGTGTGTAAGCCCGTTGGCAACCCAACCTGTGAATTATGGGTTTATGTACAGGCTGGTGTGTTTATCAATAATACCTGAGTGGGGCATGGTGTCAAAAGCCTTGGCGAGGTCCGGGCAGTATGTGTGAACCACCTCTCCCCTCATCTAATGTCTTGGTGACTGTATGTAAGATGTCAAACAGGTTCAGTAGGCATGAACTGCACTCAACCAAGCTGACCTGGGTTGGGTCACATGTTTGGAGGTTACCAATGTCTTTGTTAATGAGTACAATGAGGATGCGCTCCATACCATTGCAGACCAGGCTAGTCAGGCTTATGGGGTGCTAGTTACCATGGTCATTTGCGATTCCACCTTGGTGGAGTGGAATAACCATTGCCACGCGCCATTATATGGGCATGTAGCCTGTGGAGAGGCTGAGGTTGAAAAGCTTAATTTTATGGGGGGATCAGGTTGTCTTGTACTGTTTGCAAGATGCAGTCTGGGACAACATCTGCCTCCATTGATGCTGTGATCTGCTGTTAGGGAGGGCCATTTCCACGTTGTGTCTCTGATGTGTGGGATACTGTACCTTTTGGGTAGTGTTGTAGGCTCTTTAGGGGGTGAAGTATGCACTGAATGTATCTGCAAGGATGTTGGTGATATCAATAGGGTCAGCATATTTTGTGCTATATTTCACCGGCACAGTGCAAATCTGTGTATCACCACTTAGATCCTTGACATAGCCAAAGAAGGCTTTGTGGTTATCTTTCAAATCCTTGCATATTTTCCTGTTGATTTTAGCCTTGGATGATTTCATGAGGGACCTACGTGTCATACTAATAGTGGTCATGGATGTCTGCCCTTCGTGGGATTTGCTTTTTGTCTGGAACACTGTCCTACTTCTGTAGTATAGCCTGTTTATCGCAGGGGTCCACCAGACTGGTGTCCTTGTCTAGGAGGAGTGAGTCTTGGTTTACCAGTGATGGCACAATCCATACGTCTGTATAGGTACTTGTAGATTGCATTTGTAAATCTGGCTGTATCTTGAGCAGTGTTTCCCCTTAGCGTGGGGGCTGCGAAACCCCCCACCCCTGTCTCTAGTGGTGTAAATTTAGCTGTAGGAAAGGTATACACTGTGGTTTCCATTGGTGGGGGAGATGTTTGGGTGTGGAAACAGTGAATAGTTCATGGTCAGATCTAACCAGTGACTGGTTAACCTCTGCTGTGGTGCACCTGTTGCCCATGTTGGTGATAACCACTTCTTGTATATTTCCACCCCTCGTTAGGTAGGTTACCACCTGATACAGGGCATATGAGGTGCTAAATTCCAGGAAGCACTGGGCCTGGAAGTGAGTACTTGAATCAGTTTCCCAGTTATTGGTAGGGTAATTGACATCAACCAATGACAGGGTGTGCAGTAGGACTGTCATGTTCTTCACTGTCGCCAGGTAGGTGGAGTGGTGGTCCTGGGTCATGGAGGGTGATCTGTAGCAGACCACAGTTTACATTGCAGTTGTGGCTGATGTTAGCGGCACATGGATAATCTCAGAGGTATAATGCTGCCCCACTAACCTGGAGGTGTAGGTATCCCTGATGAATATGGATACACCCCCTCCATGTCTGTGTCAGTCCATGTTCTGTGGCCAAAATGTGTGGTATGGGTTGTAGTCTGGTAGTGCTGGTGTGTTTTCAGGAGCCTTAAGACAAGTCTCAGTTACTGCGCAGATGTTGATGTTGTCCATCATTAAGAGTGCTGTGAGTGCATGCATTCTGTGATCACAACCCCTGGTGTTGAGTAGCATAACCCTCATTGATTCTGCTATTGTGCTGTTTAAGGAGCTGGTATTCACCTTTGAGACTTTTCTAAAAAAGGCACCATGGGGACGCCAGTAGCCTTGGCCAGTATTCCAAAGCCTAAGGCTGACACATAAGCCGGTATGATATTGTTGCATGCATGTTTCTCATCTGTGCTTGTTTCTCATCTCTCCTGTAGGTAACCTACTGGTAAGCAATAGAAAGCCTTAAACTTATACAAGTCTTCTAGCTTCCAAGATAGGCTTTTGGAGTGATTGCGTATCAGTGTTCTGTATGTTCATGCTGTACTTAACTGTTTCCTGACTGCATGGTGATTTTTCACTGTATATTGTGATCTAAAAGTCTGTTTATTCACATATTATGGCTGTGATGGCCTGCACTTTAGAGGTTCACAGATAGCCTACTACCTATCTGCCCAAGGGCAATTAGAAGCATAGCTACAGTGTGTTGGCTTTCTCTGCAGCATTAAACAAAACACAACTCCTTGTGGAAAACAACACCAACTGGTAAATTCAACAAAGTAAGATGTCCAGGTGTCAGACCAAAGTGCAGAAAAAAGATTTTTATTATGCAGCTCCACCAGTAAAAAGCATTAAAAACCAAAGTATCCAAATCTCGTCAAGCGCTTTCACCCGGGCCCTCCCAGGCTTTCTCAAGACATTTTAATTCATTTCCAGCAACTTCTTTTATACTATTTACCCTCCTTAATTACTTAGTTAATGATCAATTAGTTGCAAAACTGCATTACATTTACATTTAAGGCCACAAGGTTGTTCTTTATACCTGATACAACCTAATAATATTAGTTAATTTTTTGTTGTTTGTTTGTTATGTCTTAATCATATCCTTTGTTCATATTGGTATTAAATACATATCCATAAAGTGAACCTTAAACATCTATGCAGTTGTCATTAAAAAATCTGTTAAAAATCATACATTTTAAAACTCATCCGTTGAAAATAAACGAATATAAAAAACATATTGTGTTGTGTTTATATCTTGCCTTATATAGGCAATAAATAGGCAATAAATATAATTATTTCTAACCTCCTAAAAAAGGCAAATTACCATACATATGCCATGAAAAGTTACACATATAAAAGTACTTCTTATACTAAATTGTTGATACATTCTGTTTGTAGTATGCTATTTTCTACATCTACAAAAACAATCATACTACAAGCCCCTTATTTTAAAACATCAATGTAAAAAATTTTTTTACAAACGTGCAAAAGTACATACCCCAAAAAACTGGTGAGGGTGTACATCCGTGTGCACCTTCTTTGGTTCTTCTCCTATCCCATTAAAGACAGGTCTATTCTTTTTTCTTTTTTTTTTTTTCTCACCCTTTGCAACTATATTGTGTTAAGACCAAATTTGCAGTTGTCTTGGTAAAACTAAATGTTTGACTGCCCATAGTGCAGCCCTAAACTCAACCTTTACATCTCCTCGTTAAATATTGTTCATTTTTTACCTAGTGATGATTCTATAGTGTGTTGCATAATTTATTCTTTTATACTTTTATAACTTGGCCCTTCTGATTTTTAACAGGCTGCCGATACTAATAGCTCCATTTAGTCCTGGGGTTTTGGCCGCATCTAATCTAATCTGCCAAAGCAGCTCCTTAAATTCTAGTGATGTTTCCCAATCGCCTCCTCTGGGGTTGATGTTCACCTGTTCCAGAATGATAAATTCTATCTTCATTCTTTCGCATACTAAGGAGTGCTTATAGAAGGCATTTGCTTCTTTACTTCTGCTGATATCGTAAAGGTGTTCATATATCCGTTTGGCAAGTGTTCTCTCTGTCTTTCCAATATAAAAACTTTGACAACACTTACATAAGCCAAGATAAACTACCCCTTTGGCTTTACAATTAAAGTACCCAGGGGATTTTATGTATGTTTTCCTTGTGGCCAAAATGTGTGGTATGGGTTGTAGTCTGGTAGTGCTGGTGTGTTTTCAGGAGCCTTAAGACAAGTCTCAGTTACTGCGCAGATGTTGATGTTGTCCATCATTAAGAGTGCTGTGAGTGCATGCATTCTGTGATCACAACCCCTGGTGTTGAGTAGCATAACCCTCATTGATTCTGCTATTGTGCTGTTTAAGGAGCTGGTATTCACCTTTGAGACTTTTCTAAAAAAGGCACCATGGGGACGCCAGTAGCCTTGGCCAGTATTCCAAAGCCTAAGGCTGACACATAAGCCGGTATGATATTGTTGCATGCATGTTTCTCATCTGTGCTTGTTTCTCATCTCTCCTGTAGGTAACCTACTGGTAAGCAATAGAAAGCCTTAAACTTATACAAGTCTTCTAGCTTCCAAGATAGGCTTTTGGAGTGATTGCGTATCAGTGTTCTGTATGTTCATGCTGTACTTAACTGTTTCCTGACTGCATGGTGATTTTTCACTGTATATTGTGATCTAAAAGTCTGTTTATTCACATATTATGGCTGTGATGGCCTGCACTTTAGAGGTTCACAGATAGCCTACTACCTATCTGCCCAAGGGCAATTAGAAGCATAGCTACAGTGTGTTGGCTTTCTCTGCAGCATTGATGAAGTAACTTAGCCTCTGTCAAGCATAGCCAATGAAGCAATCCCAGGCAGAGTTGCCCAAAGCTGTTGAAGACTAGGGTGGTGGAGAGTAATAGGGGCACTTAGTGATCTAAAGAGGGCATGTTAATGTGACAATTCAACACCATTCAATTTCCCCAACAGGTCTTGCAGGTATCAAACTGGACAAGCTCCCCCACCCCCTGGCTGCATGGTTCTGAGACACATGATCCCAGGGGTGTATATTCTGTTACCCATTCATACAACAAGTTTCCCTTGAAGTGTGTCAGTGAGGGGCTATGCCTAATGTAGTTAGGAATGTAATTTATTGTCTCACATTACATTTGTTATATAGGTTCATAGGTTTGTAGGTAGGTACTAGGCTATCTGCCTGAGAGCATTTATATGCCTAGCCAGAGTGTGCCAGCTTTCGCCACCCCATTGATTAATTAACTGCGCCTCTGTCAAGAAGAGCCAATGAAGTGATCCCAGGGGTGTATTTTCTGTTACCCATCCACTCATCAAGGTTTCTCTTGAAGAGTGTTAGTGAGGGGCTTTGCCTAATGTAGTTAGGAATTTTGTTCCAAAGCATGGGGAGTATATGTGACAGGAATCTATCCCTCCAGCATGTTCTATTTATTGCTGTGGTGAGGTTTAGCTCACTAGAGCGAGTGGCTCACAGTGACTTGGATTTCTTTAGGTGGAGCATGTCCATCAATTCTGAGTTGAACATGGTTTTGTAAGTCAGGCAGAGATCACCTCTGAGTAAGTGATATGCCACTGAGTACAGATGGTGATTTTCCAGTCAGGCTGTATAGGACATATGTTTGAGGCCAGTAATCCTCTTGATGAGGTACTTTTGTGGTCTTTCCAGCTGTTGGAAGTGTCTTGTGAGGTACATCCCAAATAGGGCATTGTACTCTATGATGGGTCTGATGAGTGACGAGTAGAGGGGCACTATAACCTCTTTATTTCTAGATGTGAACCCTTTAGTAATTAGATGGGCTGCATAGAAGGATTTCCTAACTACTTTGGCAATATGATTGTCAAAGGAGAGATTACTATCTACCTGGGTCCCCAGATCTCTTATTACCTCTTCTGTATTAAGGGGGCTGCCACCTATGTGGTAATTCATGGGTGTTTTGTTTTTCACGAATGGGATGACTATGCATTATTTGGCATTTAGCTTGTGACTATGACTTTGACAACAGGTGTCTGTCTTAGTATGGCCCTATTGGAGAATGTCCGTGTCAGCCGGAGAGTCAGTTATGGCTCCCAGTCTGCAGTCATCGGTGAACTTGTTTAGCCATAATCCTCCTGTGTTTGCCTGTACTTCTGAGAAGTATATGCCATATAGAAGGGGTCCCAGGACCGAGCCTTGTGGGACACCACTTGTGACTGGTTTAGAGTTGGACCTGGAGACCGCTATTCTTACCATGTGAGTTCTGTCTATAAGCCAGTTGGCAACCCATCTCATGACGTAGGGGTTTATGTTCAGGCTGGTGAGTTTTTCTATAATTCCCAAGTGGAGTATGGTGTCAAAAGCCTTGGCGAGGTCAAGGTAGGCTGTGTGAACTACCTTCTCCTCTTCTATGGCCTTGGTGACTGTCTCAAAGAAGTCAACCAGGTTTAGTAGGCATGATCTGCCCTTAACAAAGCCAAACTGGGTCGGGTCAAGAGTTTGGTGGTTCCCATTGTCTTTGTTAATGAGTTCCACGATGATGCACTCCATAGCCTTGCAGACCAGGCTAGTCAGGCTTATGGGGCGATAGTTACCAGGGTCAGTTGTGGCCCCTCCTTTGTGGAGCAAAATAACCATTGCTGTGTGCCATTCTATGTGCATATAGCCTGTGGAGAGGCTGAGGTTGAACAGTGTGTATAGGTGGGGGGTTAGTTCATTCTGTAGTTCATGCAAGACGCAGCCTGGGACACCATCTGGCCCCACTGACACTGTGCTTTTAGCTTTTGAAAGGTTTGCTTTTACCTGTGCATCTGTGATTTCTTGGACACTACACTTTTCTGGTATTGTTGTTGGCTCTTTTGGAAGTGAGAGGGGGGTGAAGTTTGCACTGAATCTATCTGCCAGGATGTTGGCAATATCAGTGGGTTCAGTATATTTTGTGCTATTTTGAACTAGTTTAGAGCATATCTGTGAGTTGCCACTTAGATTCTTGACATAGCTAAAAAAGGCTTTGTGGTTATCTTTTGAATCCTTGGCTATTTTTCTTTTGAAGTTAGCCTTGGAGGATTTTATGAGGGACTTTAGTTTCTTACTGATACTGATCAGGGATGTCTTTCCTTCTTGGGTTTTGCTTTTTTTTCTGAACTAGTTTCCTCCTTCTATTGTATAGCCTGTTTATGGCAGGGGTCCACTAGACTGGTTTCCTTCTCTTAGGGGAGTAAGTCTTGGTTTTGCAAGGGATAGCACGATCCATGCATCCTTGTAGGTGCTCATATAGTGCATTTGCATCTTGGACACTGTTATCCTTTAGCATGGGGGCTATGAAACTTACCACCTCTGTCTTAAGTAAGGTGAAGTTTGCTATAGAAAAGTTTTTCACTGTGGTTTCCTTGGCTGGAGGTGGTGGTGTGGTGTGGACAACCAGACTGATTAGTTTATGGTCTGATCTAACCAGTGATGGGTTGACCTGCGATGTGGAACACCTGTCACCCATGTTGGTGATGACCAGGTCCAATATGCTTTCACCTTTGGTAGGGGAGTTTGCCAGCTGATCCAGGGCATTTGAGTTGATAAATTCCAGGAAGTGCTGGACCTGGGAGTTTGTACTTGAGTAGTTTTCCCAGTTCACAGTAGGGTAATTGAAATCGCCCAATATCAGGATGTTCAGTAGGACCTTCATGTTTTACAGTGTCTCCAGAAAGGTGGAGTGCTGGTCCTGGGCCATGGAGGGTGATCTGTAGCAGGCCACAATTTGTGTTGTAGATTTGCCTGATGTCAATTGCACATGGATGATCTCGGAGGTATCATGCTGCGCCACTAACCTGGATGTGTAGGTATCCTTGAAGAATATGGATACACCCCCTCCTTTTGTGTTTCAGTCCATGTTCTGTGGCCGAAATGTGTGGTATGAGTGGTAGTCCGGTAGTGCTGGGGTGCTCTGTGGAGCCTTGAACCAGGTTTCAGTTACTGCACAGATGTCGATGTTCTCCATACTGAGGAGTGCTTCTAGTGTGTGCATTTTGAGATTTAAACTCCTGACATTGAGTAGCATAACCCTCATTTTTTTATTTGTACTGTTTACAGAGGTGGTTTTGACTTTTGAGCCTTGTCTAAAAAAGGCACTATGGGGGCAGCAAGAACCATGGCCAGTATTCGAAAGCCTAGGGGTGACAGGTGCAAACCGTCTCTTGCAAAGCAACGAGGCCTGTCGAGCATGTCGTCCCAGGCTGACAGACACTGGATCCCCTTTGAATGACACCAGAAACTTAGCCAATTGTTGAAATTGATCATTTTTTCTTTATACTGCGGTATCATTCTTGGTGAGAGCAGGATGCTACTCTGGGTCAGGGTCATACCCGCCTGGGCTACATGATCAGAGAGCTCTTCCATGTCTCTTTTCATGTAGTCCAGGGAGGTACATCTCAGGTCATTCACACCAACATGAACAATGACAGAGTCATATTTGTACTTGCTCTGGAGTGCTTGTGTTATGTGGCAGATTCTGGCTCCCGACAGGCAGCTAACAGTAACCTTCTCCTTGTCCAGCCTAGTGAGTGGGACGTCAGTGTGCCTGACTATAGAGTTGCCTATTTCTAGAGTGTTAGGTATGTTATTTCGCCTTAAGGGCTGTGATTGTGTGGCACACTGATTTTGTGATTTATGTGTTGTCTGGTTTGTGACGGGAGGTGCAGGTTTTTTGGGTTTCTGCTTTGAAGGTCTGTGATGCTTTTGCAGGTTTTTATTTAGAGCTTCCGAGTATGATTTTGTGTATTTATGTATATTTTTTGTCAGTGCTGGTTTAGTATGTCTGTGTGAGGCTGGAGGTGTGGTGCAAGTGTTAACCTTCTTCTCATGACTGCCTGTTTCAGTTTTGGGTGGAGAGAGCTTAGCCTCCAATTTAGCTATATAATTGCATCTCTTGCATATGTTAATGTTTTGTGGTAGGAGGAGAGGGTTGTCTGTGTACATGAGGCAGTTGTAACATTGTTTCAGGATACCCAAGTTCACCAGCTGGACTGGAGAGTATAACTGAAATTACCCTTTGGTCATGCCTGAATAGTAGGGTGAGCTGCTTAGTTGTTGAGGAGTGAATAACAAGCCTTGCCCTGCTGGGCAATCAAGTGTCGGGGTATATTAGTGCTTGCTATTAGGTCTGAGCAAGTACTGGACTGTAGGATGCTTTTTAAGTGCTTAGTTTGAGAGTTAGACTACTTTCAAGGGAAAAACTGAAGAGGAGACTTGGTGCAGCCAGGATAAATTTAGCCCAAGCTAACCGGCGCTGCCCAGACATGCAAAACCATGCAAACGCGGTTTTTACAGTAGGGAAATGAAAGAGATAGAAATTAGCCCAAAATAGCCTATAAACTACTAACTTCTTGGCTGGAACCACTCCTCCAGGGACAGATAGCTGCTCAAAGCTCCCTCTCTCACAGGTGAACAGAGAAACCTCCCTCTATCCAAGTAAGGTATGGGCAACTCAGAAAATTGTAACACAGCCCTGAATTCAGCACTAGCCTAAAAACTGGACTATTCTAGCTTAGAAAGGTGGGAAACAAGGATTTTTTTTTTAAAGATAAGGCAAAAAAAGTAAAAAAATGCACTTAAAACAGCTTTAAATGACTATAAACAGTAAAAAAATACACTTAAAGCAGTTTTAGATGACTACAAGCAATCAGAAAATGCTTTTAAACAAATTACCCAATTAACCAGTAAAAAATCTCAAAACTGAGCCCTGTTGCTGTAGTCTTCAATCAGACAAGTTCTAACTGCACACTCCTGCCACTGGGGTGCAAGGGAACCTTCTCCAAAAAAGAAGGCCTGGATTAGTGCTCAAGTTATACAAACAAAGTTAGATTCAGCAGGCCTGGATCTAGTCTATGCTACAACAAACAAGGCACACCAATTTCAGTAAGAAACAGTTCAACTATGCAGGCACTATAAGCCTTTAAGCAGAAATTCCCAGCTCAGAAGGGTGGAGTCCAGCCTCTCCTCCCACAAAAGTGCAGACGACGAACCTTCTTAATGTAAAATAACTGTCCTGAAGCCCAAGTGCTTATACCAGAACTAATAAATTTTTAGAATAACAGACACTGAGCCTTCAATCAGTAGTTCCCAACTTAGAAGGATGTAAGCTACCTGTCCTGCCACAACAGTGCAAACCACAAACCTTCTTAATGTAAAACAACTGGTCTGAAGCCCAGGTGCTTAAACCAAAAGGCTTAGAATGATAGCTACACTTTAATCAGATTACTACCAAGCAGTAATAATTACAATTGAATACTTTTAAGAAGGCCTGGATTAGTGCTCAAGTTATGCAAACAAAGCAAGATTCAGCAGGCCTGGATCTAGTCTATGCTACAGCAAACAAGGCGCACCAATTTCAGTAAGAAAAAGTTCAAATATGCAGACACTATAAGCCTTTAACCAGAAATACCCAGCTCTGAAGGGCAGAGCCCTCCTCTCCTCTCACAAGAGTGCAGACCACGAACCTTCTTAATGTAAAATAACTGGCCTGAAGCCCAAGTGCTTAAACCACAACTAATACACTTTTAGAATAACAGACACTGAGCCTTCAATCAGCAGTTCCCAACTTAGAAGGATGTAAGCTACCTGTTCTGCCACAACAGTGCAGATCACAAAACTTTTTAATGTAAAATAGCTGGTCTGAAGCCCAAGTGCTTAAACCAAAAGGCTTAGAATGATAGTTACACCAAGCAGTAATAAATACAATTGAGTACTTTTAAGATGATGCAAAAGCAAAATAAAGTAGGAAGAAACACAAATACAGTAAAAGCAGATGAAAAAAGTGCAACATTTTTTTTTTGAGTGAACAAATGTGATGGGCCCAGGAGGAGTATCCAAATGCAAATTTACAACCGGGGTGAGCAGTTTCAAAGCCACCAAGATTAACACCAAAACAAAAGCAGGGAGAGTGGGTGGGGAACTAACTGAAAAAACAGAGCCACAACTTCCAGCTAGATAGTATTCAATGCAACACAAATAAATCAATTTAAATGCTGTGTTATTTGAAAAAAAGTGCAGATAAAATTTTACTTAAATTAACTTATATGTCCAGTTGATTTGATTTCATGTAGGTCTTAGCTGACCAAAGCTCAGAGTTTAAGCAGAAAATAATCCAAAATGTACCACTTATATAAGGCAGAAACCGAATAATAATGAAGTGAACTACCCCCACTTATCACTGGCTATTCAAGAATTCTAACAAGCGTTAACTGAAAAACAAAGCCACAACTTCCAGCTAGATAGTATTCAATGCAAAACAAATAAATCAATTTAAATGCTGTATTATTTGAAAAAAGTGCAGATAAAGATTTATTTAAATTCACTTATATGTCCAGTTGATTTGATTTCATGTAGGTCTTAGCTGGCCAAAGCTCAGAGTTTAAATTCAGAGTTTAAGTTGTTTAAGCTCAGAGTTTAAGTTGTTATTTCAAGAGAAAGTAAAGCTCAGTAGGTTTGGGGGCCACTGCCCTTTCCTTAGCCTAGCTTACACATATAAATAATCTAAATAGGAAATAGGCAGAAACAAAGTTAATGTCAATAGTGTAATGGTTACAGCATCTGCATAGTATCTGTGCATTTGAGGTCCTAATCCCAATAAAGTCAGGGATGTTTATCATGTTAGAAAGTATACCTTAACCACAGCTTGCATATATAGGTAGTAATCATCTGTATAAACATTTGAAACACCCATATAAACCCATGTGTGCTGGAGAGTAAAATCAACAGAGAATGCAATGTTATGTAAGCACATAGTGAGATGTTACTTCACTGAAATGTATATATCCTGAGTAGTTAGCGGATGTAGCCGTGTGTGTGCACGCGCACAGCTTATACGTTACAAAGTTTGTTTAACTGTGTTTAACCGCTGCTATAATGTCACACAAACACTTTTAGACATGCTTACAACTGCTTAAATGAGCCTTATTCTGGAGTAAAAAAAATTTAAAGCATCACAGGTGTTGAACCATGGACCATGCACTCTATAGTCATGGGACTTACCAATAAGTCATCTGAGGTGTATACATGTTTCATGCTCTTTACACTACAGCTTATATCATATGCATTCCACTGTAATGACCACAAATGGGGCAGTCACTTTGTGTACATATGTAGAGTACGTTGTAATGTACTGTAGTTTGGGAACCAACACATACAAGTCTACATATATATTACTGTCACAAATTAATACGAAATACATATAATATATATCTATATATATATATATATATATATATATATATATATATATACATGTGTGTATGTGTATATATATATATATATATATATATATATATATATATATATATATATATATATATATATATATATATATATATATATATATATATATATAAATATAAAGATATAGAGTTACATCAATAGCCATATATATAAACATCTATGAACAAATTTTGTGACACAGAAGCAATCCAAAGGAATTGAAGTGTGCACAAAACACATGCAGCTCTGGTATTATGACTAATAATATTAACCTAATTTACCATAGAAGGGATGGTTGTTGTGTATGTGAAGACTGGGGTAGGAGAGTAATGATGGGTAATGAAATCATGCATCAAGGAGAGCCTGGGTTGGATGTTCAATAAGTGAACTGGAAGGGTATACATGGAGTATGGGGACAATATAAAAAGAACACAAAACAAGAACCTTTCTCATTCATAATGCACCCTGTCATGTCACATTGCAACACCTAATTTCACAAACATATGAACATTAACATGTATCAGACATATGTACACCAACAGACTGTCACATTTGTCTTCAGTAGTGAGGAATGCCTGTAGTAAAATGTATATTCAAAACACCATAACATTTGTACATATCTCAGATGCTTTAGTGTTAAAGTCAGTGACTGTGGTGTTCATGATACCGGTTTCAAGGGCTGTTAAGTTATTTTGAGGGCCAGAATAAGGGCTGTTGGATGCAGGTGGATTAAAGCACTGTTAGGCATTTGTAAGCAGGTTTGCGCGACGGTAAGCAGCACTTAAACACAGTTAAACGGGGAAGCACTTCACAGGTTTAACCTTTGTTTAATGTCGCGCAGACCACGGCAGACCTGCTTACAACCACTTAAATGTGCGTTATTCACACTTTCCCTACCAGTGCCTACTCTGAGAAGTAAAATAATAACACCTTCCAGGATGAGAACCCGCAACCATGTACTTCATCCTCAGAGTAACCTACCACTAAGCTACCTGAGATGTACCTACGCCAGTTGTGTATGCAGACAAGTTAAAACACAAAAGGGAGGAATGTGTTGAAATAGGACAACCTGCATTGTACCCAATGAAAGGTGTATGCTCATATATATATATATATATATATATATATATAGAGAGAGAGAGAGCGACACACATATATATATATATATATATAGAGAGAGAGAGAGAGAGAGAGAGATACATAGAGACATGTCGATATATGCAGATCTAAATATATATGTAGATATATAGATAGGTTAAAAACATCTACACATCTATGGCAATTTAACTAGAGAAGAGTTTCAAGCTTTGAATGACTTACAAAATAATGAAGATATCATAATCAGACAGGCTGATAAAGGTGGAGCTGTGGTGTTGTTAGATAGTGATTTCTATAAAAGAAAAATGCAGCTGCTATTAACTGATGATGATACGTATAAAGTATTGATAAGAATATTAAATATGTACATAGTGAACTGTATGATCTTTTGTTATGTAGTATTATAGATGCTGACCTTTACAAATACTTTTTGGTAGAGAAACCAGTCATTCCAATTTTTAGGGGATTGCCTAAAGTCCACAAAAGTCTGATAGCTCCCAATATGAGGCCCATTGTCTCAGGGAGGGGGGTGGCTCACTGAACCACTCTCCATTTACTTGGAAAAACAGTTTAGACCTCTAGTAGAAGGCATGACTACAGTGACTAGAGATACACAACAGTTTCTAGAGACCTATACTAATTATGTGTTCTGGATGAGGAGACTGGAAATGATTTATTAGTCACGCTTGATGTGGTCTCGTTGTTTACGTCCATACCTAATTACACAGGAATGGACTATGTGAGGCTATTATTGGTAAAGGAAGGGGTGCCTAGGGACCTCATTATGAGATACATGTTGCTATTAGATATTGTACTAAGCAACAATATTTTAATGAGTGATGAAAAATACTTTTTACAAACTAAAGGGGTAGCAATGGGCACCCCATGTGCCAACTCTTATGCCAACCTAGTGTTGGCATATTGGGAAAGGACATATGTGATGAATGGGACAGAGTTTAGAGAGCATATTAGATATTACAGATGATTTGTTGATGATGTTTTCCTTGTATGGAAAGGCACGAGAGAACAATTAGAAGATTTTGTTCAGTATATAAATGGAACGACTGATTTTCTGTCCTTTGAATGTAATAGTTCTCACACAAGGTTACAATTCCTTGATGTACAACTGACTAGGGATGATGATGGTATACACACTGATATGTTTAGGAAACAATGCTGGAGAAATAGTCTATTACATCGTAGTAGCATGCATCCGGCTCATATCTATCTAAATATAATGAACAGTCAGGTGCTTAGGGCATGGAGACTTACTAGTCATGAAGGGTCTTATCTTAAAACATGCAAGATGCTGACAGATAATTTTAAACAATGAGGCTACAAGGTTGATGAGATAGAGAAAGTGATGGGTACTAATCAGCTACAGAGGAGGAGTAAGGGGAGACCATTCTTTCAAAGAAATGATAACAAAGGAGTTAATAGATCTGGTAATGAAGAATTGGGTTCAGGAAATAATTTAGGACTGAAGATAATAATTCCTTTCACAAATAAGAATGTTAAGATGAAAGAGATAATGGAAAAGAACTGGAAGTTATTAAGTGCAGATGATAATATCTCAACAATAGTCAGGATTAGACCAAGGTATACTTATAAGAATACAAAATCCGTAAAGAGACTGCTTTGTTATGAGCATGATAGAACTCAGAATATGTTACGATCCAATAGACAGGGAACATTTGCCTGTAGAGGCTGCAATCAATGCCCATACATGCAGGTGACAATAAGTTTATTCATCCTGACACTGGACAAGATTATATTTTAAGCAGTATGCTGATTGTAGGACGAGGGATCTGATATACCTGACACAATGCCAGGTATGTGAATCATTTTATGTAGGGAAAACTAACAGATCCCGTTGGGAAAGAATAAGGGAACACATATATGCCATTAATAAGGAGAATGACAAGAATACATTGGCAAAGCGTGTGTTGACCTATGGCATGATGCATAAGTTTAAGTTTAGAGCATTAGAATTAATTAGAAAAACAGGAAGGATAGGGAATGTCAAGAATTATACTGAGGGGCAAGAAAATAAATGGATTATATGCTTACAAGCTCATAAAATGAGTGGATTAAATGATAGGACGACACTGAAACCATTTTTATTGGCTAGACCATATGCACACTAGACATTCTATTTTGTTAGATTATAAACAAAGGAGTCACTATAAAAAAATGTTTTTAAAAAAATTTTGTATAATGATTTTTTTTAAAAAAGTGTTTTTTTAAATGTTGAGTGTTTTGCAATAGGTTACATAATTGTATGATTATTTCTTTATATAGGTTTATTTATTAAAGCATATAATTATTTATTATAGTATATGATTTTAAATATTTTAGATATGGTTTATATATAATGATGTGATGTCATAACTGATTTTTTGAATGCTTGGTCATTGATATATGAATTTAGTATTTATTGATGTTAATTGATGTTAGGCATTTGAAAGTATGATAAACCGTTCTGATAACGTGAAAGCGCTCACTGTGTTTCCATTTTTTGTGGATTAATTAAACCTTCATTCTTGTTTGAAGATCTGCTGTGGTGTTGCCTCTTTGCATTTTTTTTTGAAAAAGTACGTTCAGTTTCGAAGGGGCACTTTATCCAGGACAGTTGTGTGTTTTTCATTACATATACACATATATATAATATATAATATATATATATCCACATAAATACATGTGTGTAGACAGCATCCAAAGTGTTCATAGCTGAGTATAACTTGGACCATAGCAATCACACATTCCACCCCCCCAAACAATATGCACATAACATATGAAGAGTATATGCCAATACACTATTACAAAAATGTTCTATGGACACAGTCATCAACACAACTGCAATGACTGCAAATATCCATGACAGAAATACACAGACAGCTTTCATTTTGCAAAACTTTATTACATTCCGATGTATTGCTAAAAGGATTCAAGGACTAACAGTACCTGCATGCTATACAGAAAGCATTTAACAGTGCCTTAATGAATCATCCTGCAATTACCATAGTATTAGTCCACTAAGGGTAGGTGTTCACATAGAGAAAGAACACCCACACACATATAGAAGTTTATAAAAGGGGTTCCTACACACTTGCATCTGCTATGTACATCCACCAACATCTCCCCATACCCAAAATAATGACATCAGTACATACTGCCATACCCTAACCAATTATTCAACTACTGTACAACATCTGCTAAAACCTTAACATACCTGGACACAGACACACTACCATGGCCCTATGTGAAATAGTCGCTGTTATACAATTGAACAGCTGCTGATGTTACAGGGTTTGTATGAACTAATCCCGTTTCAGAGGGTTGAAAGGCTCGTACACCAGGAAGTGTTACCGAGTACTGATTATCAGCACAGTATGATACACATTAACACCAAACTAAAGATGTCTGGTAAGCGCACTGTAAACCCCCTAACATTATATGCATAGCTATGCAGCCTTGAGCTTTTCAAATATCTTGGCCAGACTGAAACATATGCAGAAGTATTAGGTATAGACAAACTCTGCACAAGTAGCAATGCTCAGAAATATAACAGCAGTACTCACATTTAGATCGAATCCTCTAGGCATTACACACAATATATTACTGTTTGTCTCAATACAGCTTTTGCAATAGATTTCAAACAACACTTCCAGGCTGTATTCCTCACAAGTAAGGCAAAGGGACAATACCCAAGTGGAGTACTCAATTATACTCCACTGTTGCCACGGTATTGGCTAAGGCAGTAGCAGCGCAGCTGATGTGCATGTAATTAGCTACTTAGGAACACAAATTGGTTATCGGGATAGCACATGTTACTGATGTGTAACTCTAAAAGGTTCCCTTGTCACACATTAAAACCATCTGTATCTACCTGTAGAACAGTAGAAAACACTGAAAGACAAACCAAAAATGAGTATTATACGAGTCAGTAACACCTCCAATTGCTAAGAAGGTATGTATAACATGTAGTGTGTCTGTGTATGTAGTACCTGTTCTGTAACAATTACAGTGTAATCAGTGCATATAGTGGAAATAGCTATCTTGTAGCGATGTATTGTTGAACAGTAGTAATGCTTGTAGTATTCTATGTGTGTACTGCTGTAGGTCACAAGGAAAACTCCTCATACACCACAAGGGATGATATGGGCTTGGAACTCACCACTTCGCTTCCAGCCACTGTCAATGTCAGGATTGGTCCAACAAGTATGTGCTATAACAGGGGATAGTATATGTCGATATATTGTAACAGTACATATGTATGGGTGTATAAGTAAGATGAACATGTCAAAGATGGGCCTACTGTGCAAATATGGTTTGCATTGTGGGATATTGTGCCAATAACTGTGTAATGTACAGTATTTTAGGCAGATCTGAATTCCATTCTACATAGTATGTGTGTTATGTTATGCAAACAGTAGTTATGTCTATTGGCAATTACAATACTCAATAACAGGATACATATCACTTGTATTCATCTGCCAGTTTAGCAGCATGATAGCAAAGATAATTGGAAGAGCTAAGTAACTAGTAACTATCCATGCACATAACACATGTAATAGGCACCTCTCTAGTATCATTTGCAAGCAATAACAGCTGTGCATAATGCAAATGTGTAGTGACCCTTATTACAGGGCTGGACCTCTCTGGATTCATTTGCAAGAAATAACGGCTGTGCATGTGTACATGTTATGCAAATGTGTAGTGACCCTTGTTACAGGGCTGGGCCAAATGGCTATGTGCACACCTACATAGAGTAGATATTGAGAGTAGAGACACACTGGTTGAACTACCAGGTTTGTGTAGCCTAACCTCTCATTGCCAACCTAACAGCCGCTTGCACATACTGTATGTAAGGTAGTGCACAGTACTGGTAATGAATCAGGCTGCATATCATCTTTAACTCCAGTGTAACATCTGCAGTAGGAGTGTAAGATGTAGGAGTCTGTTGCCCATGTGTAATAGCCGCTCCATAGGTGATGGCTTACACTATCTTATTATATCCTGATCATGTTGATAGTGGCATCAGAGTCTATTGATACATGACTCTGTTTGGGGAGTGGGTGTCTGTGCCCAACAGAGCTCATGGTCCTGGTGGATACATGAGTATATACACAGAAAAGAAAACAGACCTGTGGCATCAGAGTCTATTGATACATGCCTCTGTTTGGGGAGTGGGTGTCTGGGCCCAACAGAGCTCAAGATCCTGGTGGATATGTGAGTATATATCCAGAAAAGGAAACAGACCTGTAGACACTTACATCATCTGTAATCAACTATCAGGACGTGATGTGCTCCTCAGAGGAGGATTGCTGCTAAAGGTAGCTACAATGTTTCCGTAATAGCCAGTGTTGTCATGTCCATAACACAAATATTTACATGTGAGCATCACTGTCTAAAGCATCTTCATAAGCAATAAGTAAACTAAATACAGTACTTGATACTTGTAGCACTGAAGGTTCATACAGGCATGTCCACTAGTCAGCTACTGGTGTTTACTAATGTCAGCTTTGTGTATGTGGCCATTCTGGGGGAATGCAATCTCTATGCCATGTACACTGCCAAACCCACCTAACACCACACCCCGCACATTGTCTGGGATGCAGCTACAGGGGTAAGCTGGAAGGCAGTCCAGTCTACAGCCACGACTGGACTGGACAGTCATGAGGTGTATGTTAACACATGCATCTCATCATTGCAACCAACACATACCCTTACCAGAACACAGTAAGGACACCTACACACACTACCAGACATCACACACATTCACAGATGCTTCTAAGTATCTGGCCAAACAAGTGACCTCCCAAGTTGGAATAGACAACAAAATACACAAACTGCATGACATAGTTTGCATAATTGTGCCATACCTCAGAACACTTGGCCGGAAACATGCCCAACAGTACTCATTTGTGAATGCAAACTCTAGCATTATCTTATGCACCAACCTATACCAGGGCATACATACTGTCAGCTGCCTCTCTGCCATGATTAGCCACATACTCATACACTCAGACCACCTTTTGAACTATACACATGGCTCTGGCATATTCCATGTTGTTGTGCAGTACCTGTGATGCAGTATCCTGGACTGCATGGAAACACATGTAGGAACTGTCAGGTCTTGCAGCCCATGCAGGTATGTCCCAAAGTGGAATTCAAATTGCACCTTGCGACAGATCACCCACCATGCTGCGGATTTCACAACTGTCATAATGTTCTGTAATGGGGAAGATTAGGTTTGAGACAGAAAACCATAATAATGGCTACTCTCAACTATTCCATTATGAACTGGGAAGACTCCTCATGTACCAACACCTGCACTCAATGCATGTTGGATTCCATCAATTCCAATGACCTGGATCACAATACTCACACAAACAGGGTTAACAGTATGCTACACATAGTCAGTCTCCAAAGCCAATATTATGCTTCCTAAGAGCAAAGTGGTGACTGTCATTGCACCCATGCAGATGGACAATGCATATGCAAATGCTGAATCATATACAAATGAACCTTAAGCAGTCACATACATGCAGTGATTGTGCCATTGCAACAGAGCCACGATTCAACCAAACACAAACAAGAAGGCAAACTGGTGGTACCATGCTTTAAACTGTACCACAGAAGGTAGTAACTGTTGCAAGTGTGAACACACATGAGTGTAGTTGATCCCTGGTCAGCCTCAGTAAGATGCAGATACACCATATAAAACCACACAAAGCTACTGTGAAACTAATCAGCCACATATTATGAGGCCAACCACAGAGCAATCTATAGCTGTGTCATTAATCGTACTGGCAACAACTAGACCTGCCGTGCTGCACAACAATATGGCATGGGAAGTACTGCACCTACAGAAATAGCACCTGTTCATCCCGATAGTGTCTTGGACAACCTAAACCCACTCCCACCCCCCAACAGGTACACATAGTTATGTATCCATGTACACTACAGAGCCCCTGTAATAACAACTATGCAGGTACAAGCTGCACTCTCTAAAGCCATACATACAACTTTCATGGGATCTGCCAACATCTCAGGGTGCATCCTACACAAATGTAAGAACAATCAGCTCTCCACATACACATCATGTTCAATTTTAGCTCCATGTCAGGCTGTGTTCACACTGAATGGTGCACAGCAACAGTTATCACACCCCACAAAGGGGGAGACACCATTGATAATGGGAAATAATACACTACTACCCTGCTGAGTTTGGTCTGTAAGGCCATGAACTGTGATCAACTTATTTGATGTACTCAGTACAGATGAAGATGACAGAAAGGTTTATTCACACAGCATATCATGACCTTGCCAGGTATTAGGACACCATCACCCATACTGTGTTCCAGCTACACTCATTAAACTAGGTATATATTCTTATGTCACAGGAGTGGTTGGCAACTGGACTGCTGGCAGAACCAACACTACAGAAGGTGTCTGACTAATACATGCACATCACACCAGTGCCAGCCACAATAATACAGGGGTCATTCCTGATACTCTCCCTCTTTGTTATCTATACCACACAGACTAACACAGAAGGCATCTGCCTATTGATGTTTGAAAATGACTATGAACTAGGAGCAATAGCTGACTCAATGTGTGCTGTGTTCAACATACAGAAGGGCCTTTGTGTGTCAGATGTGTGGTGTGTGATGTATGGCCACAATCTGGCAGCTAAGTATTGCATTGTCATCCCCTATGTTAAAAACCCTGTACTCATGAACTACCACCTTGGCAGTGGTCAACATAATGGCAACTGTGTGTGTATTGGATGCAGCTGGACAGTAGTCTTTCCTTTGATAGTTACTTCACCACACCAGTCAGGTAGTCGTATGTGGCACCCCTAATCATGACAGAGTGCCATCCTTGAATATAGAGATAATTGTTCAGCCATACTCAACACTCATGTGACCCATAATATATCACTATTTCCTTTAAGGGTTATTACTTATGTGTAGATGGTCTACACTGCCCTTCCCAATCCCTAGCTCCACTATGTAGCATGCAGCCTACCCTGAATAAAGCCATGTCCAACCCAGAGATGCTGGACATGCTACACTTAACACATCCTGATTCCAAATAAACATATACTTCATGGACATCCACCTTTCTAGTACAAGGATTGCAACATGCCTGACAGATCTTGCCATACTATGCATCCCTGTCCAGCAAAGCTGCACATTGCCCCTCTCTGTGACATGGTGTAATAACCGCATGCCAAATATATCAGTAACCCTGTGGATCAGTTCTGTGGCACTGCTTGAAATGGCCACTGAAACTTACCTGTCTGTTGGCTACAGCTAGGTAACCTTTCTGCCTAGGCTCATAAATGGCCCAGGGCATATAGCCTACTAGTTCACTATGACCATACATGCTATAGTTGATATCCAACCCGGCAAACACAATCAGGCTAGCTATTGTCCCATGTGTTTCACATGTGCAACATAGGCAATACATGGCAGGATGCTACACAGCTGTACAGTGCCATGTAGATGTATATAGCAAAACACATACATGTAAAAAATTCTGTGAGCAAGTCTACAGGGTCACAGGTCATGTCCCTAAAGGCTGTGTATGACTACATATGTGACATATACACAGCATTAAGGTCTATTGCATTAATGTGAACACATCCATGCATGTGCTGATAGGTAAAGACGCGAGTACAGGCAAACAGACATGCCCACGTCAAGACAACATCCATATGGAGTATGAGCAATGTCATCACATGACACACACATATATGGTGATAACATCACATCACAAGTAAGTGTCAAATGTGTGTGACTTATACATGTCAGTGGTGTTAGTGTCATATAGATTTGCAAAGACTTATTTGTAAACTTAATAAATGTGATAAACATGCATGTTCAGCTGTACTTCTGTACTTCTCTGTGAGTTACTGTGACCTGTCTCCATCATTATGTCTTCCAGGTATGCTACGTGGCAGGCTGCCAGCATAAACCTGCTTGGAGGATGAGGTCCTCATCCCATACCTCCTCGACAACCATTCAACACTCTTCAGCCATGTGCCACAGGATGCACAGCAGTGGGATGCCCTGTGGGAGGAACTCCATAGGAGGGTAAATGATGTTGGCGGTCACAATCTCACCTATCAGCAGGTGCGTCTACACTGCACCGACCTCATAAGAGCATGCTAATGCAATCGCCTGGGAACAAGGTGCAACGGGTGGGGGGGCACTCACCCAGCCCCTACTCAAATGTACTGAGGAGCTACTGGCCAAACTGGGGACACCTGCAGACCTCCATCCACAAGCTTTAGTTGGTATTGTGGATGTGGGTGTCTCTCAACCACCGAGTCTGGAGTTGCCTGGTAAGTCAGTACTGCACATATAATGCAACTATATTTCACATAGTTACATGTGTTACTGTACAATATGTAATGTAACATCATATGCAAGGCATGTATGCACACATGCCACATACTATAGTCTGCTATTCTATGTATGCACAGATGTGCATACTCCATAGTATAGTGTATTGTACTGGCTTATGTGCTAACATGAACATTGCACCCTGTAGCTATCACACAGGTGTGGATAATGATCTTACTGCTGTGACACTCCTGTTTAGGTACCTCATTGCATTGCATTGGGGGAGATATGTAAGCTAGGGCTCAGGCAACCATAGTATTCAATCGACATACCCTTCTGCTCATGTCCCCACACATAGGGGTAGTAGCCAACACAAAGCATCAGTGGCAGATGTAAAAATGTCAGCGATTGTCTGTTAACATGTGGAGCATGTTAGACACAACATGGCAGTGCTGTGCAACGGTGCATAGTGCATGGATTGTGTTGCAGGTATGGGGCATAAGCTACTAACACATATGGTGCAACACAGGTATGTATGCTAACCACCACTATAATTGTGTAAGGTTCATGCCATCTGCTATAACACATGCATGCTGTTGTGTGCAACTCAGGGATGTATGCAAACTACCACTATAATTGTCTAAGCTGAATGCCATCTGCCATATCACCTGCATGTTGCATGCCATTGGGTGCCATAGCATGTGTCTGTGTGTCTGTGTGCTTGTGTGTCTGTGTGTCTGTGTGTTGTATAACTTGTATTGTACAGTTCTTGTCTGCCCCTCACAGGTGTTGATATAGGTGCATTGCCCTCCTGCCGTCCACCTGATGTTAGTGTCCCCACAGACTCTAGCAGTGATGATGAAAGTATGATTAAGGCACAGGCAGGGTTGTCAGGGGCTGAACCTGTGCCATTGGTTGCCATTTCACCTGTATCCCCCTCATCCTCGCACACAATTCCTCTGCCTACACATACCCCATCACCACTGGCCATAGAGGAAGGACAGTTGGCGGGTGGTAGCATGGACCAGGGAAGTGTGGAGTCTATGGAAGGTGTGACTGCAAACCATGATCCCAGTCAACTGACTGGTGATGTCCCACAGAGGCATGTGCCCAGTGATGCTCATAGGAGGACCACTGGCCAACATGCCCATGAAAGACAAAGCACATCAGCTGGAGTCACTAGACGCATGTTTTGGGCTGTAATGGAGGCACAGGCACATGCTAAACAGCACAACAGAGAAGGTCTAAGGCTTGAGAGGTCTGCTGTCCATTCATTAACTGACAACATCCAGGCAATTGCAAATGCTCACCAGCATAGAATGTCTGTGCTGGAACATCTGATGAGAGTGAGGCATCGGGCATGTGGACGTAGGTCAGCTACATCCCCTGTTGAAGGTCTACGTGAACATGCAACTGCACATGCATGCTCCCATAGTGGTGATAGCAGCAGCAGTGCAGTTCACACCAGGACACAGCATGCCACGTGCATGTGGTCCTGGACGGTCCCAACATGGACACAGTTCCAGTGGACATGTGTCATCAGACAGTACCCAATCTGGACCTCTGCCTGGTAGTGCTAGTGCAACCCCTGGCAGGCGCAGGTCATGTGGCTGTGGCCAGACACCATGAACTGTGAAACCTGCCTTGTACAGTCTGCAGCTGTCAATAATACCCCTGTGTAGGCCAGCCACATGCCAGACCTGTGTGCATGCATACACACACACACACTAGAAACAAATGTAGGGCACTTCAACAGAAACACGCATAACATCCAAACACACCCAATGATATCACAGGCCCTAACACATGATGTCATCCAATGGCGCAGCCTAGGCCGCTTGCAAACATTATCACTGTGTGCATATGATGATGCCTGTGCCACATCCCCATCATCCACACCATCGGTGCATTGACATGCTCATATGGTCTTGGTCTGATGCACAGGATGAACATACTAGGTAGACAATTATAGATTAATATTGTTGAGTAGTGTTGACAGGCAGCAGTCATACCATGTATTACAGTTTTAGAATGCATTCTGTATGTTTGACAGTATGTATCATGTGTAACAACATTAACAGCATGTTGATCTTGATGTTCTGCCTTCCTCTTTCAGGTGTAATTGCATGTGCCTGGGGATATCAGTGTTTGCAGTTAGTGTCCCATATGTACATGTTGACTACTCACAGGTCTGTATGAAAATACCTGCATGCACTTTGTAGCTTCCACATCACAGTTATAATCTCCCATGTTTCAATTAGGTTTACTGTTCTAATGATTCAAGAGCATGATAGCTGTGTAGAAGCTACTGTGTTCAGAGCTGTCACATTCATAGTGGGTGACATCACAGGTATAGTTACCTGGAGCGGGGAGGAGGTAAAAAAGTGGTATAGCGGATGACAAGGGTAAAGGCCAGTGGAAATAGTGGCTTCTCGTTAGGAAGCGGTAATACCTGCTGCCATGACAGGATATAAACACAGACACACCCACACACTCAGGGATTCACAGACACAGTAACACACACTCTGACACATGCACACAGTTGCCAGTGTTGGGATGAGAACCCCTGCCTATGTCCAAATCATCATTATAGTACTACACAATTACAAGATGCACCACAGAGATTACACATGTACAGGTAGTCGGAATGGCCTAAGATTGAGGACATCGACAGGGATACTACAGTGCAGTAAGTGTATGTGTGGAGAGGGGTTCATCAGTAGGCTATGTAACAACAAGCCACACCCCAGGGTGTCCATGTTAACAGACGGTTAGAATGCCCATCTAAGATTGATGATATCAACAGGGATACCAGATTGCATTGATTGGATGGGGGGAGGGGGCATTAACATTTCACTATGGTAAAATACAGCCTCACTCCAGGGACCGGATAGCCATACACATGGACAGCTACACACACACACACACACACACACACACACACACACACACACACACACACACACACACACACACACACACACATACACACACACTGTGGCATTCACAAAGATATACACCTATGTCACGCACATACAGACACTTGACATGTGTGAGGTTCAACCACCTGCCTATGCCTTTCTTTCTAGACTTCACTCTGTACTGATGTCAACAGCAGTATTCAGGAGATTGAAAAACATGTGGGATGTATTCCCAACCATAAATGACATAAATGGACACACACACACCCACACGTGCCAGTACTGTGAATCAAACACTTGCCTATCTCATGATAGGTATTACAGAGGTACAGCACTATTGCATTCGCTACAAAGCATACTGACTCTTTCCTTTGCCAGCTGTGCTGATATATGCACAATATATGCACAGGGGAGGTATTACTGTTACACGTGTCAAGAGGTTTGCCTTCAGTGTCACCCTTACTGTATTCTACATTGTCTGTTTTCCACTTCAATTAACAAAACCAGACCTTAGCAGTTACACAGGTTATTGTAGGAATGGTTGTAACACACCTGTAAGTTGTACTCAGTAATCATTCATCTGCAAAGTAGCCCCACCACTTAGTAGTCATGTCCAAACATCTGTCCATACCTCATGTACAGCTTACTGTACTTTGAGCATATCACCATATACAGTTGGCAATGCTGAGGCTGTATTGCAACAGCATGATGTACTAAGACAACAGTCATCTTCAAACATCAGACACTGCACATGCATGGAATCTAAACAAACATCAATACATGTACACATATGCGGTCTACATCAGTAAGTGGAGTAGCAAGTCAAGAGGATACATTCCACACCTTCTCCATGCCATGTGTGAAACACAGCCGAGCGTTACACCATAATGGATGTTGTATTCATGTGCTGGTAGGACACAACCACCTTCACTGAGTAGCCAAGTGTACATATATGACAACAGCACATATCAGCAAGACACACACAGCATTACTCTATGTCATGCTCCTACAAACTGTTACTTGACAGTTCATAGTGAAGCCAGGGCACTGTAATGGTCAACAGTGAGCACATCATGTTTTCCACACATACCCTTTATGTTTACTGGAAGAGTGCCAGCAATGTGCCCTGTTAGAGCTAGGCAGTACACTCATTCAAGCATGTGTGAGGTCTCTGGCTTGTAAACATCTCACCCTGGCACGTACTGGCTATTGTGGTACTAAGGTGAATGTCCACAAAGCACACAGCATGCATAGCTTGCAATTGTTGACATGGGGTATATGTAGGAGCTGTGGGCACACATGGCTGTACATGCCATGGACATATCTCCTGTGACTACTAAGGAACATACAGAGCAAAGCTGGATTTCCCTGAGTCTGTCAATACAAGCCTTGTGTAGGTCCTATGATCCTGTTATTTGGGTATATTTGTAGGCATTGCATTAGGTGGACATGTCTAATGACATACATGCCACATGGGTTGTTATATGATATTATAGGTGTCATGGGTGACCAATAGAGAGGGAATAATACCTCTGTTAACATAGATATCAAACCTTATGTACTGTTAGCATGCTATCTGCCATGTGCATGTGTGTAATGAATGTAGCCACCTCTATGTAGAAAGGATAACAAAAGCTATGGTAATGTCATTTATGTTGTATGAATGTGGGATGTACATATCCAGGGCAGGTACAGTTAGGTCATATACAACCATGAGGGTGTTGTTTACTGGTGTATAGCAACAGTCGACTGTGTTAATGCTGACAACATCCGAGGGACCCTGCTATGTGTACAACTGACCTGGTTACAAACAGTGGTATTATTGCATTGCATGACACATTATGCAGCTGTGTCTGTACATGGGTACTTTGCACAGTTGATGTAGGCCGAGGTACAGTCCACCAATTGAAGATTATCTGGTGGTCTACCATACTATGTCATACCACATATGGATGTATGTTGGTAGTCTGGGGACAAGGTGGTGGATGTATATGCGGATACAACCTAGAATGCAGCGTTTGCCACTGTCACCTGTACCTAACACATCTGTGATGAGTTATGTCAGAGTAGTGGTCTTTACATGTGAGTAGCCTTTATGAATATGTGGACACCACCACCTGGAATGGTCCGTACCAGTGTTATGGCCCACATGTCTGGATCTGAGTTATATGGTGGTAGTGCAATTGTGCACTACATAGCCTTCAGCCAGGTGTTCCTCACTGCACAGATATCAGTATTCCCCATTGTAGGTTCTTCACTGAGCAAATGGATTATGAAAGCCACACATCTAGCACTGGTTAGCATAAGCATCCACTGCCTTGGAATGCGACTATATGGGTAAATGCGATCTAGGTATTATCCACACTCACTTGAAACATGGATGCGTGTGCTCTGTGACGAAGGCTTGCCATTTAGTCATGACAGCCTGGAGTGACAGACACTGGACAACCGCATAATAACAGCAGGACATTGGCTCATTGTTTTGATCTAGCAGTTGCCACTTGTACCATGACATCACTGCGAGTGGCAGTAATGTGCTTGGTAGCAAATGCCACATCTAAGGTGATGGACAGCAGCAGACATTGAGTATATGACCAATGTGAGATATACTTAGTGTAGCAGTCCTACTAATAATGACAACTACTAACACAGCCAGGTGAGGTCATCTTGACACATGCACCTCAAGTACCATTAGACAATGGGGCTCACACATTATGCTTGCACATGCCACTGATCCAAGTATAATGACACTGTCCACAACCTACTATCAATGTATGCCTTTCAGGCAGCAAGGTGTGTGACACATGCTGTAGGTAGCATCCTCCTGTGTGTCCCAGTTAACCTATTGTCTTTCATGTCCACACATGCATGATTGTGTATACTTAATGTATATATGTCATTACTCCATATACATGTATGCATGTGTATCACACAGCACAGACACAGATATATAATTTATGGGCCACATACAGGTATCTGGTAGTAAACCA
>NC_056725.1:315851574-315861574 GCF_019279795.1 Protopterus annectens
CGCACCTTTGGCAATCCTGCTGATATCACCCACCTAGAAATACACCTCTGGGACTACTGTAACCCAGTGATCTCTGTAGCGTGTGCTGTAACTGCACAACACTATAGTGTGATAAACTAGCTTGGTAGGTGTTCTAATTTCAAACAGGCCACCTGTGTGTCAATCTGCCTGAGAAATAAGCAATGCTTTTTAGAGTATTCACACTCTTTACAATTCACATACTCACCTTTGGCAATCCTGCTGATGTCATCCATCTAGGAATACACCTCTGGGATTGCTGTAACCCAGTAATCTCCGTAGCACGTGCTGTAACTGTGTAATGCTGTAGTGTGATAAATTAATTAGGTAGGGGTTCTCCTCCAATACATGGAAGGTGTGTATGTTTGTTAGATAGTCAGAGCTTTTGTGGAGGTGGCTGTAAATGTCTAACCACTGAACATGTTGGGGAGCATTTTTTGTAGTTTTCCTATATGGTGTCCATATTACATGTCACAATGTCCACCTCATGAGGAGTACAGATGTCAAGTCAGGCAATGGACTGTGTTGGCAGGCCATACCCCTACATCTGGCAAAAGCCCTGGTGAATAAAATATGCAACCCTACTATTACCCAGAATACGTTCTGAACCCATGTGTCATACACAAACACACTTGCCTAGAATATCCAGCTATGTTGCTAGTACCCTGCACATTGATGACAGATAGTAGGCATGGTGTGATTGCAGTGGGCTGCAGAGGGCATGCCACCCTGTCCAGCAGTACAATAGGCACATAATTGCAGACAATGTGCCTTCCCTATGTTCCCCACTGGATGCCTGCAAAATATATGGTGCCATCAAATGTGATTCACAAAGGACATACAATGCCGTACACACATGCCCTGTATGGACATATGCCACTGACACCAGGGGATACCTGTATCATACTTTCAATGCAGGTGCAGGGTCAACCTGCTGTCTATTAGCAGGTCCTGCCACACCAGGCCAGTATTGGCATATCTGATGATAACAGTCTGTGTACACAACATGTGCCAGCCAAACCAGTACACTTGTACATGTCACTGTACATTATTGTGGGATGTGCACATCCCAAGCAATGTCTATGTCAGGGACTATCAAACACAGACATGACATGCATTGCAAAGCATTGGCCATACATAATGGTAACCAGGATGACAGGACAGTTCATACAATACCCATCTGTGTGGGACATTGCAGACACTACACCCCTGAACCACACTGCACACCATTGTCGGGTGGTGTGATGCCAAGGATTACCCCTCCCCCAGCCTTGTACAGCCATCCTGCACAGGCAACCACTACACACCCATGAAGCAATGCACATATGCATGTCAGTACTGGCACTTTGTGTCTGCGTGTGGGGTATGATGCTCCCAACCACAGTCACACCCAGTATAACTGCTATTGGCATACCTATTGATGTCAGACACATTTACATGCCCTAGCCCATAAAACCTCAGGATATCCCCAGTGGTGCATGTAGTACCTGTACATGTACTGGTAGGTGTGTGACAGATGATGCTTAGGTTTTAGTCTCCAAGCCCTTTTCTGATGTACTTTGCCTCTGTCTGTCCCTCCCACACACTGTCTGTTGGATTTGGAGTTGTATACCTGCTCAGCAGCAGCTTGTGTTTTGTAAGTGATGGTCATGATCAGGTGATAGCCTCTGCACCTGTTGCAGTCCTCCTCTAGCTGATTGCATGTGGAACAGCTGTAGTGATGTTCCCATAGCCAATCGCATGGAAACACTGTACAATATCTAGGAACATCATGTTGCCGTTTGCCCATGACAGTCGCTGTGAGTGGAACCTGGATCTGGTGTTTGGTAAACAGCATCACAGATATCTGGATATTCCTCAAACAACATACACAGTGGAAAATAACCTAAAGTCAGGAGGGTGATGTGCCAGACATGACTACAGCATGTAAGTGTAGCTATGCTTCATTGAGACTACTGCCAGTTTAACAAGTTGTGTGTGGTAATGGCTATTCTGCATGTTTTAAAACTGACAAGACAGTGCTCTGTTTGTGAGAGAAACCCCATCTGTAGGGCCATCTGTGGACTGGTCAGTGTGTGGAACCATTTGTTTCTTGTGTTACTCACTGAACACACATCTGTGAACTGCAGAAGCATAGTGTGAGGATTGCAGTCAGTACATGGTGACAGTGATGAGAGTTACTGCCATCACATCCCTGATTGGACATATGTCACATGAAACAGTGGTATGACAGTCACTATCTGAGGTTCTCACAGTGACATGCCAATAATGGGCCACTGTTCATAGCTGCAGTCACAAGTCTTCTACACTTTGTAAAGATGTCATGCAGTATATATGCATGTGTTTTGCTCCCTCTGCAAATGTATGCCATCTGTTGTATTGGGTTGATGGTCATATCTATGCATGTTGTTATAAGTAATCCTGAATGCTGTTGACTATTACTAAGCCATATCTTTGTTAAAACTGCAACACCATAGGCTGTATGAGATTGGAGGTCACAGCGGAACCTCCTGTCCCACTTCAGCTGGCCATGGCACCGGCAACCAGCATGTCTGGGGCCCAGCCTTGGACCTCCACTTCTGTTGGCTCTGCACCACCTTCTGGTGGAACCACCACTGAGGATGGGGATTGTCCCCCCTGAGAGCAGGTTCAAACAGGAACTTGTCCGCCATCGTACAGTCCTGGACGTGGTGTGTAGGGGGCTCAATAAGGGGTTTCAAGCCAGATACACCAGCTCGAGGGCAGAGTGTCACATTTAGAGGGTGAGCCTTCCTCTCCTAGACAGCCCCCAGCATAGCCACCTTTACGACTGTTTTGGTGCAGTGGTGGCTGCCCATGGGTGGGGACCTCCATCCCACTGTTTCCATCTGGGGGCTCATGGGCTTGTGACTACCGAACACCCCTCCCCGTCCAAGGTTTATCTCTCCACATGTGTCACATACTGACCCTGTATGCTCTCTTGTCTGTCATCCTACCCAACCTATCCACCACGAGCACACCTACTCTCCTTTCCCCACATCCCTCTCTCACCTTATGGAAACAAAAGGACAATCTGTTCCTAGAACAACATTTGCCCCATGCATAGCTGTCCATTTCACACACATGTCCACTGGACACATGTAACCTTTTTAATTTGCATCACAATATACTACTGTTGTCCTCACCCCTGTCTCCCAGTCACACAATCCCAGTATGCACATGACTCCTAAAGGTTCCAGGTACACTTGATGCAGATGACCCCATTGTACACACGACACTACCGGTCCCTCTATGGTTACCCCATTTACCTTTTTCATGATGATGATGTCGCACACAGCACCTTGTACGAGTACTGTTCTCACATAAATATTGTACAGGAACTGTTGTGTTAATGTAAATAAAATGCACAGAGTAATGTATTTGGCCAATGTACAAATGTTTGTGTGTATTAATGACACATGTCTGTCTGAGGGAGTCTTGATATTACATAGGACAACACCACTACATAATACAGGTGTTGCTGGTGTTTCCCTTTTCATTCCTTTTTAATGCTTTGTTGTCACGTAGGATGTTCTTGATATATCTATATATATGTATGTATCTGTATCTGGACATAAACATACACACATACACACATGATGGAACACATTTCCTATACTGTTGAATGACTGTGCTGGATGATATGTTTGTGATAACATCCAGTGTCTGTATATCTGACATGGCTTAGTGGCAAATCACCTTGGTTGTGGTGTGCACAGTCCTGGTTTTGAGCCTTGCAGAAGCCATTTATTTTGTTGCTGGGCAGAACAAGGCCATTGGATACGGAGTGATTAAGGCACTTTTAAGCATTTTTGAGCAGGTGTGCACTGCTTTGCACGACGATAAGCAGTGGTTACTTTTTTGTTAGAGTTCCTTACACTCAGTTACCTTCTCGATTGCTTAACCTGTGTAGGCAGTGCTTACCCCCGTGCAAACAGGCTGAAACCTGCTCACAGCTGTTTAAATGTGCTTACTCCTGCTTACCCCCATGCTAATTTCTTTAAAAGAAAAGAAAAAAGGGTTGATAGGAAAGTGGTGAAAAATGGGCACAAAGAGGGAAAGAGTAGGGACAATAGCTAGGGATGTGCAGGAAGGGTGTAGGGAAGGTCCATATCTGTCCATTTCTTCTACAGCAACGGCTGTGCATATGCAATAAATTTGGTGGGACATTTGGACACTCACAACCCTGAGAGAGGAGTGAGAACAACAATAGTATGTTGTGATGCCAATTAGAAATGTTTACATGTGTCCAGTGGACACATGTGCAAAATGGACAGCTATATATGGGGCGTGCTTTTTTGCGGGAACAGATTGCCCTTCTTTTCTTTTATGTTTAGGTGAGAGTGGGATGTTGGGGAAGGAGAGTAGGTATGATCATGGAGGATAGGTTGGGTAGGATGACAGACAAGACAAACAAGATGCATACCGGGGCGGTATATGACACAGGTGGGGGAACACCTTGGACGGGGAGGGGTGTTTGGAAGTCGCAAGCCCATGAGCCCACCAATGGATACAGTGGGACTGAGGTCCCCACCCATGGGATGTCACCACTGCACCTTCACAGCCCAGAAGGTGGCTGTGCTGGGAGCTGTGTAGGAGGGGCAGGCTCACCCTCTAGTTGCACCACTTGGCCCTCAAGCTGGCATAGGTGGTCTCGAATCTCCCTGTCGAGCTCCCTACGCACCACAACCAGGACCGTACCAAGGTTCCTGTCCACTCTCACTCCCGGGGGGCCGAGCCCAATCCCCTGCGGTGGTTCCACCTGAAGGTGGTGCAGGGCCTACAGATGAGGAGGTCCCAGGCTGGGCCCCAGATGTGCTGGTGCCCAGTACCATAGCCAGCTGAGGTGGGGCAGGTAGGTCCACTGGGAACGGCCTTCCCATACGAGCTATGTTGTAGCATGTTTAAGGCAGATATGGGTTAGTAATAGTCAACAGCATTCACGATTAGTTATAACAGCATGCATAGGTATTCCATTACCCAGGGCACCAGATATAACATAGTTGCAGAACAGGCAGAACATATGCATATATGGGTAAACAGTGGACATTACAATAACATGCAGGTTTCTTTGATGGCAACAGGCCACCAATATGGATGTATTTTAACATGGCACATGCATAGGAACAGATGTGAATATTTATAAACCAATAGGACATATGTCCCAACAAAGGGTATGAGTGTAGACAGACCAAATGAGTTGTGAAAAACTGTTATGTTTGCACATATGGAAGGGGTGAGAGAGAGAGGGAGAGAGAGACTTCAATTAACAACTAATACATCCTTGTAGTTTTCACAACATCCGTAGTCACTGTAGTGGTCTGTCCCTTACATGTATTATTACACTATCCAATGGCGTTATATTGTACAATGGTATGTTTGTAGATTAGTATGTACGGGACCTGTGTCTTATGTACAGGCTTGGCAAGATGCAGGTGTTAATGCAACATGTTTTGAGACTGCTCTCATATGCTTTGAGTGAGATGCTGGGATGACAGGTATGTTTGCATGTACATTCTCTGACTATGTACAAGTCAGACTATCAGTTATATGTCATTAACAGCTGCCTACATTTCTTGGATCTTCACACTAATTTGTCAGGGGAACAGGGCAAAAGGCAGGTGATGTGGGCCATTTATCAGGACATATTGGGCAGATTGGAACAGTTGAGGGGTATGAATATGCATACCACTCACTATTTAAGCATTCTAGCACAATCTGTACAGTTGTTAAATGTAAGTATGCATACAGCTTTCTCTCTGAACATTCTAACAGACTGTGTGGAATGATTATGCATACAACATACTAGTGCTCCTGGCATCCAAAGCCCTGCTGTGTGTGACAAAAAGCATTGCAGTTAAGATCACTGTACACTGTGCTATCAGGCAATTGTTGTGAGGCTTTGCAATGTATTTTGTGTAATATGACTGACCTGCTTGCACTTCTGACATTGTTATGCAGCACTTCATACACATTGTATCTGCATACCACAGTGAGGGTAACACTGCTTACTACAGCAGTACTATTTAATAACTGCAACAGTACAACAACATATGACTGCAGAGTAAACAGAAGCAATGTAGGGGTTACACCTTTATTTGCAGCATATTTCACTATGCTGTATACTGGTGCAACACTTTCTCAGGCTCTTACATTTATTTATTATGACAGTACATGCAGGCTATTTACTAACCTGCCTCGTGAGGCATCCTTTGCAGCCTAGCATCAGATGCTTGCTGGTTCACAGCACGCTCATCTGCAGCTGTCAGGGAAGTACAGTGATATTTAGCCATACCTATCCATAGTATACACAAGCTAGGCAATTATTAACTACGTAGTGAAGGAGTACTTACTAAGTTCTTGGGCATTCTGCATCAGTCTTGCCTTCTGGATCCATTGTTCTAGGACATCCCCCCTCTGCTGCTTCAGGTTTGTATGGTGGTGCCTGACCTGCTCACCAGTCCAGGGAATACCTGTGGCACTATTGAGGTCACGGGTGAGACTGTCCCAGGCCTCTGTTTTGTACTGTGAGCCCTGGTACTAGCCCTGCAGTAGTCTCCTGTCATGGTGCTTTACCAGGAGCCATAAAATGAATTTGGACTCCTGCATGCACCAGCGCTGTGCTCTAAAGCAAGTGCCTTCACCCACTCCAGCCATTCTGCCTGCAGGGGGATGCTACAACTAGTTATGAGCCATATTCCCATTGCTTCAGTTTAAGTAGGGCCAGATTCCCACACTTTTCAGTGCTTGACCAGTTTCGAAAAGGCAAAGCTATGAGCACACATGCTTACTTCAGGTTGGCACTGCTTAAAGAGGTGTACCTGTGGGCATATTGTATTGGCTTCCCTAGACATTGCTTACAATTACTTAGTGGGGCTGTGCGGCAGTTAGCATTGCTTACTGGTTATCTAGCATTATATTTGACTTTTGTTAATGATGTCTTACTCATTACAGGCTATATATGTGTCTGGTATCTGTCATTCATGTGTAAATACACTGTATGGGGTCCTGGGGACTTCTGAACCTTATTACAGTGACACCTCAACTCTATGTTTACTGCAGTACTCCAATTCACATATATATGGTCTGTGGCAGGTTATAGAACATTACACTGTACATAGATTTAGTTCACATATTTGATTTGTTTCCCTGTTGTAAGGATTAGTTTGCTGATACCTCCTTTATATGTTTTGCAATCATGGCATAGTGGTTTACTACTATGACTGTGATGTACAGGGTCCTGCGTTCTAGCCTTGCAGAGGCTGGTTCTTTTGTTGCTGGCCAAAACACGAGCTGTTGGGTACAGAGTGATTAAGGCACTATAAAGCAGTTGTGAGTGGGTGTGCACAGGTATGCGAGGAGCTAAGCGATACTAACCTCTGGTTACAGTTTCTTACACTCAGTTAGCGTGTACATTGCTTCACCAGTGTGATACTTGCATACTGGCGGCCAAATATGCTTATAATCGCTTGCTCCCACACTTGCAAATGCACTGCATTTGGTGTTTGCATCTGACAGTCACACCTCTGGGTGGGAGTGTGGACTACAATATTACCTTGTGATGCCTATTACATTGGATTACATACCTACAGTATCAGGAATGGCTGACTATTAGGCATAAGCATGCCGTTCGACTGTACAGAATCCACGGCCTGTCCAGGGTTTGATTCATACTATTGGTGTGTTCCTCTTACAGTCTGCTACTGTCTGGCTAATACATGGGAACTGACACCATTCAATACAAACAAGTAATAGGGTTTTGGAATCCACATCCTTCAGCTGAGTCATGCTACTGCATACCTATTATTCTATCATCTTTCTAAGGTTGTAAGTGGAATATGTGCTTTCTGTCCCTATAAGACCTCCCAAACAATTGGGGACAAATATCAACTGAATCAGGAACAAGTCATGACAACATCAGGGCAATCAGGAACACATTTAAAATATTAGTCTATTAACTTGACACATTGACAGACTCAGAGCATATGAATTAATACACATTTTCTGAGGTAAATGAAGTTTATAACTCTAAATTGTTGTCATTATTCATTACATGTAATTCACCACCTTTCCTCCAAAAGTCACTAGTTTTAGGAGGGATTAAGTGGGATAGAGTTAGAATTTGAGTCAATATCAGGGATGTCCCTGGAAATAAGGGACAGTTGAGATTTATGGTCCCTATTTGTTCCCCCAATGGTTTATGTCCTGTCCAGTGGATTTGCTCTTAGGGGTTTAGAGGTATGGGTGTAAGCTATGCCCATTTTGAAATATTACCTACATCCCTGGGGCGGTCCTAATATGAATGCACCAGGCAACACATGAATGCCTAGGCCCATAATTGCATACCCATAGTTCCCCCACCTGCCCCTCCTCTACAGCACTCATCCTTACTGTGGGTGCAGATGGGGTATAAACACAGAACTACACACTGCCCACTCTCTGCATGTCGGGACACCATATGTCGTACAGTGTGTCAACCCATGGGTAATCAGGCTTTCACAACCTACTGGTCCGTGTACGTCTACAGCCTGGTTTGATGAATCATTACAGGGACTGACTCCGATGATCAGTAATTTTTGGGGTGTCCCACAAGGGACATTGATGTCTTTGTTTCAAGATTAGACCTGGCAGGTCTCTCCCACTGGTAGTATCCTGCCGGTGGTCTGGGAAGCAGTGGTGTGTTTACTTTTATTATGTGTCTGTATGTCTCACTGGCCTAGCTGGGGGGGGGGGGGTAGGTTGATGCTACGTGTTACACGTTTGTTGATTGGACCCCTCACCCCCATATGAATGGCCTGTGAGCATATGTAATTCATAACTGCTGTATCATATCCTAGCTATATAAGTGTATATTTACAGTTATATATATATATATATATATATATATATATATATATATATATATATATATATATATGTATGTATACAGTAATATATACAGATATATCTGTATATGTATGCATACATGTATATAGTTATATATTGCTGTCTATATATATCTAACAACATATGGGTCTATGGGTGTCTACATATGTATATATTGATATGTGGTTATGTATATGTATTCTGTCTCTGTATGTGTACATTTGTACTACGGAAAGGGAGAGGTATATCTCTATGTCGCTATGGGTAGATATACACACACATACCTCTACATATATACATCTACATCTGGTTATTCCATTCCTTGCCATGTAGATTACGCTTTGCTGCAGTGGGACTTGTAGTGGGTGTGGCTGCTTGTTGGGCGACGCCTCTGCCCAATGAACACTTTTGCTTACATCCCCTGGGGCTGTCCATATAGGCCCACATCAGCCAACACCTGCACACCTAGACCCATAACTAGCTGCCCATAGTTCCCCCACCCACACCTCCTCTACAGCACCCATCCTTAATCTGGGTCCTGGTCGGGTCTGAACACATCACTACACACTGCCCACTCTCCACTTCACAAAACCCATGTCATACATTGTCTCGACCCATGGGTCATCAGGCTTTCCCACCCTTGTATTCCGGGTATGTACACACCCCAGCCAAAATGGTCGGCGTATCACCTTCCTTTGGTCTTATGTCAATTTTGGGGCATCCCGCAAGGGAAGCTCCTGTCTGTGTTCCAAGATTAAATTTCATGGGTGCACTGTATACCCCCCCCCCCCCCGGTTGTATCCTGCCTGTGGTCTTGGGAGCAGTGGACTATTTACATTGTTTGTGGGTTTGTGTGTATGTTTCTTGTGTCCAGCTGGGGGGGGGGTGGAAGGTCATGCAACGTGTTTCATGTTTCTTGCTTGTGCCCCTCACTTCCATTGGCATAGCCTGTGAAAATATGTCATTCTTGTGTGCTGTTTCCTATCATAGCTGTATATCTGTGTACATCTACACACACACACACACACACACACACACACACACACACACACATATATGTATATATATATATATATATATATATATATATATATATATA
>NC_056725.1:315864074-315881574 GCF_019279795.1 Protopterus annectens
CTATTAGAGGCGGGCTCTAATAGTAAGCATAGTAGGTTGTGCAATTGTCAGGGCATTTTTATGTCACCATAGAGCACTTGTACATGCCCCTTGCACTTGCACACATTTCCTGTGCACGTCAAGGGTGCGGCGGCTCACCCTCATACATATTCATATGGTGCTGCTGCACCATCTGTAATGAGGACGCTCGGCGCAAGGCTAAAACTGTCCTTGCGCTGCACTTCATGAATCATGAATGTTTACATTCCCTCAGATTTATGAAGCCCTATAGAGTGTGTAGGATTAGTCTAAGAGCTATTTTCAGCAGTATGGCTGACGTGCGATCCAGGAACGAGCTCCAGGGATGTGCACGTGAGCTCCTTGACTAATCCTGCATGGACCGAGCTCCTGTATGCAAATTATCCTCATTTGCAGGTGAAAAACATGCAAATGAGGGTAATTTGTGATCCAGGAAGCCGGCAGCTGTCAGTGCAGGATGAGTGCAGTCTGCAGAAATGTACTCGGTTAGTAACCAAGTACATTTCTGCAAACTACAAAACAGACCTATGACAGCTCCAAATAAAGGCTGCATATTATTGAAGAAGCATGCCAATGGCCAAGTAGAAGGCCATTGGCATTGCAAACTGTTTAAAAAATAAAAAAAAACAACTTTTATTTTGTTTTGCCGATCTCGGCTGTTTAAGCATAGGGCAGCGGCGTGCAAATGGGATCGGGGAGGAAATAATAAAATAAACCTAAAATAAGCATTCTAACTAAAAGCAGTATTCTGCCATGCAAGTCAATGGCAAGCATAAGGCAACTTAGCCAGTGAGTAATGGTTGCTAAGGGGGGAGGCTCAGTGTGGACATGTGACTATGCATTAGCAGGCAATCCTATGCAAATGAAAGGAAGGATAGTGAATCCCAGATGTCCCCACTTTGTGAGGCAGGTCCCAAGAGTGTAAGAGTATAAATAGCTGGGTGCAAGACTAGGATATAGGTGATATCATGGGTGTGTGTGTCAGGCATACTATAAGTGAATTGGAGCCCTGTGGCTTGGGATTGCTCCTAGCTTAGCACAGCTAAGCTAGGGGTGTGTTTAAACCTGCCTAGCACTCTTTAGAAAGGGCAAGTGGGTATGTGCACCGTGTACCAGGTTTTACAGGACGAAAAAGGAAGTAAAACCAGGAAATAGCAGCTCTGTGCATATTTGAGCACTCTGTTTGCATTGCACGTACACGGGCTTAAACAGGGAGGCAATGGGTAGGGAAAACTGCAGTAGGAAGGTAATCAAGGAGAACTAGCTTAGCTGACAAGTGAAATGTATCAGAATAAGCCAATTACACAGGCAGCAGTCCAGCCGAGCCCAGCACACCACTATAAACTATGCAAACACCTTTCCCCCTTGTTTTTCACAAAAATCTGCATCACCGGTGTATACAGATGGGGTAATTTTACAAAACAAAAGCAAGAGAAAAAATGCTAGGGGCTGCATTTACTATCATAAACCAACATGTGCAAGAGACTGTGGGTGGTGAGGATGTGAATGTTGCTGAGCAACCCACAGTGAGGAGACGGAGAAATGTATAGACCCAGGGTAACCTACCAAGGGCTACATGAGCTGGAGATAATGGAGTGCTATAGGGTGGACAGGGACCTCCTACAGCAAATTGTTGAGCTGTGCCGGCCATGCCTCACACACAGAACTAACAGAGGGGAACCCATCCCAGTGGATACCAAGGTATGTGTAGGCCTAAGAATACTAGCTGCAGGTACCTTCCAAAGGCCAACTGGGGATATGATGGGGATTTTGCAGGCATCAGCATCCAGAGTACTCCACCAGTTCCTGGATGCCATGTCAGCACATGTCGGTGAGCACGTATATTTCCCCATCACCCATGAGGCATTGGCCAGCTATATGCATCTCTTCCACCAAATATCAGAATACCCTGAGGTAGTGGGTACAATAGACTGCATGCACATAGGCATCAAAGCACCACCTGGTGAGTGTGGTAGGGTCTACATCAATCGCAAGGGCTTCCTTTCCATCAACTGCCAGGTCACGTGAGATGCCCAGGGCATAATAATGAATGTATGTACTGGCTGCCCTGGAAGCTACCACAATTCCCACATCTGACATCTGACGCAGCTGTACCAGACATTTGCCAATGGGGACATCCCACACGGTCACCTAGTGGAGGATGCTGGATATGCACTGGAGTCATGGCTGATGACACCCATCAGAAATGCACACAAACCCGATTAACAACTCCATAATGAGGCACACGCACAAACATGAATCATAATAGACCATGTGTTTGGGATGCTCCAGTCATGGCTCAGGTGCCTGGACACATCTGGTTGAGCCTTGCAGTATTCACCAGCTACATGTACCCAAATTGTCCTTGTATGTGCCATGCTACACAATATGATCCTGCAGAAACAGCTGCAGCAGGAGCAGCATGGGGCCGGGCCACACAGCCTCCCCACCATTGCTAAGGCCTGCACAGGCACAGAGTGACTCAGAGGAGGAACAACCTGACCTGCCCCAGTAGGCAGAAGGAGGCGTGCCCGGTATGCCCTGGCCTTGGCAAAGAGGCAACACACAGCACATGCACTGACACAGTACGGACCCAGGGAATGACACCTCTCTATGACTCGCACATACAGTAAAAGGGATGCTAAACATGACACTAAATGTGCTCAACCATGTATAGGGAGTGTATATATGCATCCAACATAGGCAGCCCTGCAGCACCACCCTCAGTACTGGGACACCCACAAGGTAAGTGACTCACACATGCCAGTCAGGGGGTTTACATACCCAACAGCAGTTACAGCCAGCAGGATAGGTGTAGACAAACACAAACAAATGCTGTACTATGACCTCTGAATGAGCCCTATGGGTAACCCCACCCCCAGACCTAAACAGATGGACTACAGCAGGCCAGGCAGTTGGACGTAAGCTGTGAAGGCTAAGAAGTCCGAAATTAATATGTAGGTAACTAAAGTTAAGATCTGTGGTACAGTTGTATGGCTCTAGCTAGCTCCATAGGTAAGACTACAAACTGAAATGGAGTACCTAACATACCAGTACAGTCCTAGCAAATGTGTACAAGTGTCAGGTGTGCCCCCCCATCCTACATACACTTATAGTAACAGTCAGGTGTGCCCCCCCACTCCTGTGTAGAAATGTAGAAACAGTCAGGTGTCTCCCCTGCTATGCAGAAATGTAGTAACAGTCAATGCCAAATGACAGATGGATACTGTGCAGACACAGCATGCTACCTGTCAGTGTACAACACAAAGGTCAGCACCGCAGTACAAACTACCTGGACTCGATCCACACATGCAATACAGGTGGCCATAATGGGCATGCTCACGCACTTAGAGGAATGTAGGCAATGGCAGTCAACAGCATACTGAAAGGTCATACTACGCATGCTCACACAGTTAAACACATGAAGGCAATGTCTGCAAACACCAGTGGACGAGTCAAATCTGGCAGTCACAGTTCTTAGTGGAGATACAAGTCAGTATGCACCATTCCTGGCTTGCACACACAGTGGATAGGAATACAGACATATATGTAAGGACAACATAGTATAATAAGCCAAAGGTAGACAGACATAGATGTGTGGAATAGGGTGACTGTGACAAGGAGCCATCCAGGCCTGTCCCACCCAGCACACAGCCAAAGGGCCCCAAAAACATGAGGTGCAGATGTCACTCACTGAGGTCATCCAATGTGAAATACACCTTTGGGAGAGATGTAGCTCAGTAATCGCCATGGCGTATTCCATAACTGCATACTGCTGTAGTGATAGACTAGTTAGGTAGTAGTTCTAACCCCAAACTGGGCAACTGTGTATGTGTGTTTGTGTGTGAATCTGTGTGTGTCTGACAGAGTAGAGAGCAATGCTTTTTAGGTTACTCCCACTCTGTACAAATCATATACTCAACTCTGGCAAGGCTTCTGATGTCACTCACCTAGAAATACACCTCTGGAAAAGGTTTAATTCAGTAATCTCCGTAGTGTGTCTTGTAACTGCATGCTGCTGTAGTGTGATACAGTAGTTAGTGAGGTGTTCTCATCCCAGACCTTGCAACTGTGTTTGTTTGTGAATCTGTGTGTGTCTGACTGAGTAAAGAACAATGCTTTTTAGTCTGCTCACACTCCGTACAAATCATATGCTCATCTTTGGCAAGGCTGCTGATGTCACTCATCTAGAAATACACTTCTGGGAAAATCATAACCCAATAATCTCCTAGCGCGTACTGCTGTAGGGTGATAATGTAGCTAGGTAGATGTTCCAACACCAGACTTGGCAAATGTGTGTGTCTGTCGGTCTCTGACTGAGTAAAAGAACAATGCTTTTTAGGGTACTCACACTACTTAGAATTCATATACTCAATTTTGGCAAGGCTGCTGATGCCACCCACCTAGAAATACACCTCTGGGAAGGTTGTAGCTCAGTAAACTCTTTAGCACATCCTGTAACTGTGTACTGCTGTAGTGTGATTTAGAACTGTGGTAGGGTTCCATCTCTACCCATGGCAGTTATGGATGTTTTGTGTGTGTTTTAATGTCTGTGTGTGGAGCAATGCAAAGGCTAGTCACTTGCAGTACAGTTGAAATGCCCTTCTTTGGCAATCCTGCTGATGTCATTCAGTGTGAAATACAACTTTGGGAAGAAAGCTATTTAGTAATCCCTGTGGTGCAACCTATAACTGCTCCGTACTGTAGTATGATATAGGCCTTGGTTGGGGGTTCTATACCCACACATGTCGGTGGTGGATATTTTGTGTGTGTCTCACTGTCTTTGTAGGGAGCAATGCATTTTAGGCTAGTCACTTGCAATACAATTGAAATGCCCTTCTTTGGTAATCCTGCTGATATCATTCATTGTGAAATACACCTTTGGGGAAGAAGTACTCCAGTAATGTCCGTGGTGCGTACTATAACTCCGTAGTGTTGTAGTGTAATAAACTAATTAGGTAGGGGTCTACTCCCAGACATGACAGGTGTGTGTGTTTGTAACTTGTATCATGTGTAGAGGTGGATGTGAGTGTGTGACACCTGTGGGCAATGTGGAGGGGGTTTTGCTTATGTCTTTTATGGTGGTCCTACTATATATAACAATGTCAACCATACAGGGATAACAGATGTAAATTAGCTGAGAGGCTGGGGTGCAAAGCCATACCCATACATGCGACATCAAGGCCAGCCAATCACAACCAGAGCACACACTCAACTCATGTGTGATATGCACACACATGCCTAGGCAACAGCCAATATGTAGGTAATACACTGCATATTGGCTACTAATATTAACTATGCAGTGACAGCAGTGGGCTACAGAGGGCATGTCACCCTGCCCATCTGTCCAATATGCACATACATGCAGACAGTGCACATCCATGTTCCCCAATGGACACCTGCACCACCTGTGGTGCCTTCACATGTGACTCACAATGGACATACCATGCCTGACAACATGCCCTGTAAGGACAGATGACACTGACATCAGGGAATGCTGTTAGCATGCTATCTATGTAGGTGCAAGGTAAACCTGCTGCCCATTACCAGTTCCTGCCACAGGTGGCAAAGACTGGCACATCTGATGATAATCTGTGTTCACAACATGGGCCAGACACCCCAGGTATAGTTCCACATGTCACTGTACATGCATGTGGGAGTTGTGCACATCCCAGACACCATACATGTCATGGACTAAGCAACACATACATGGCAAGTGATGCACAGCATTGGCCACACACAATAGTCACCCAGGTGACTGGATGGGGGATGCAATACCCACCTGTGTAGGCAAATGCAGACACTACAGGCCTGAGCCACAATGCCGACCATTATCATGTGGCCTGATGCCAAGATATACCCATCGCCTACCCCTGTACTGCCTGCTGGCACAATTGACCACCACACACCAGTGTAGACATGTGCCCATTCATGTCAGAACTGGCACCCTTTATGTTCATGTGTGTGTTGTATGGTGCATATGTCCACATCCACACTCACTACAACCCCCCAGGGCATACTGAAGCAAGTTGTCTGATGTCTGACACTTCCACTTTCTTTGTGCCCATACAACTTCCATATGACCCATGCAGTGCATGTGATACCTGCACATTGGTGTGTTATGGCTATCCCACTAGTGATGGGTTGCACTCCTGGCCCTGCCAAGTGTGTCAATGTGTGTACATCCCTGTGTGAGTGTGCCTGTGTTGACACTGGCACCTGTTCATGCAGACAGGCACGTGTACGTCACCTACCATATATCTACTGTATCCCTGTTGCAGATGTCATTCACCATCACATATATGTTCTGAGTGCTCTACAGTTGGTAACCCATGTGGTGCATCCAATAACTGCATCAAACTGTGATAGCGCAACATAGTCATCGGGAGTTTGATACCCTGTGCTGGTAGATGTGTGACACAAACATGCTTCAGTTTTACTCTCCCACCCCTCCCTGAAATGTATTTGCTTCTGTCTGCCTCCCCCACTCCCTCTCTGGTGGATGTGGAGACCCACACCTGCCTTGCTTAGGCAGCAGCATGTGTATTGTAAGTGATGGTCATGATCAGCTGATGGCCTCTGCATGAATTGCAGCCCTCCCTGAGCTGATTGCATGTGGAACAGCTGTGGTAACATTCCCATAGCCAATTGCATGGAAACACACTCAAATACCTAGGAACATCATGGTGGTGTTGGCCCTTTTCAGTCACTGTGAGCAGGAACTAGATCTGTTGTTTGGCAAACAGCATCTGAGATGGATTGGGGATTCACCTATAACAACATACACTGTGGAAAGAGGCCAGCAAACAGGAGGGGGATGTGCCTGACCTGACTACAGACTTTAAGTGCTGCTATACTGCATTTGGAGTAATGTTGGTTTAACAGTGTTTGTCTGGATATGCCTGTCATACATGTCACAATACCTGCCATGTTAGTTCCATGTATATGAGGAATCCCCATCTGCAAGGTCATCTGCAGACTGTGCAGTGTTGTGCCTTTGGTTTCATGTGTTAGCCACAATGCATCTATCTGTGGAATGCAGAAGGTAGTGTGAGGATTGCAGTCTGTAGATAGTGAAGGCTGTGACAGTTACTGACTTCATATCCCTCATAGGACATATAGGTTCATAGGTTCATAGGTTCAAGGGCCTATGTAAGCCTAGCCAACAAGGTTCCCTGGCTTACACCACCCAAGAAAGTTATTTTCCTGTGCCACTATTGAGCAGAGATGCAGAAGTGATCCCCAGGGTGTATTTCCTATTTCCCATCCACTCATCAAGATTTTTCTTAAAGAGTGCTAATTAAGAACTTTGCTTGACATAGATGGGTAGCCTGTTCCAGAGTATGGGAAGTCACTGGGACAGGAATATATCCCTCCAGCATGTCCTGTTTATTGTGGTGACATGGTTCAGGTCGATAGAGCATGTAGTTCGGAGGGATTGGGATTTCTTTAGGTGTAGCATGTCCAACAGGTCTGGGTTTGACATAGCTTTATATGATAGGCAGAGATCACCTTGGAGTAAGCGATATGCTACTGAGTAAAGCTGGAGTTTTTTGAGGTGGTCAGTGTAGGACATTTGTTTGAGGCCAGTAATCCTCTTTGTGAGGTACTTCTTTGGCATTTCCAGCTGCTGCAGATGTCTTGTGAGGTACATTCCAAAAGGGGCATTGTACTCTATAATGGGTCTAATGACTGATGAGTAGAGGGGAACAATGACCTCTTTTTTCTGGATGATGTTGCAACAAACCCCATTACATGGTAAATTTATGAGGTTATCATAGCAACATGTCTATACTGGCCCTGTGTATGTGCTGTCAGCCACATCTCTGTCAACCTTTGTACATATGTTGTGCATGAAGTGGTGCATATGTGCTGTACACCATATATATAGTGTCATCATATCTGATAACAAACCAGTGATATATCAGATTGCTACACATGTCATGCACAGTAGGGATTATATTTCATGACATAACCTGGACATTCTGTGGATGTTTGTACAGTACTGAGGTATGTGTAGTGATGGTGAATGTTGGCAGTGTGTGTATTGTTAATATGTACTTTAGCCTGTGTACAGACTGTGGTAGATGTCATTGTTCTAGCTCCCCTTCTGTCTGATGTTACATGCTGCTCCACTGTATGGTACTGTTATGATGTACATGTTTGTAGGGCCAGCCACACACAGGTCCCATACCACAGACAGACATCAGACCAAACTGTGTAGCAGCCCAGTATATGTAGGGTCATTATGTGAGTGGCACATATGAGGATGGTGTAGAACAGTCAGTCCATATACTGTAATATTATGCTATCTTACCATATGTGGCTGTGGCTGTGTTCACAATGGTTGTGGTTATGCACTTTCACACAGGTGTATCTTACCCTGTGCTGTGACATGGCTGTTGAGCCTGCTATATACGCAGGTACATGTGCATTCCCCCATAGGAGATGTAGGCCAGTGTTGAGCCAGTCTGCCTGTAGCCTACACAGTGCATTGTTACATGCCTAGCAGCTTAGTGTACTTACCCAGTGAGATGTCATGTGCAGATACTTGCCAGATGTACTGCTGCTGGGCCACCATAACAGTCATGTATGTCAGACAAAGCAGTGGGATGCTGTTCAGATGTATGTAACTAACTAGTGGATAGTATGTGACCATGGCACCTCTGTACCAGAGGTTATTATGTGTCAGGACAGACAGGGGTGTATGAATGCATAACCTATCGGGGCAAATGTATACCAGTATGTACGTGTTATACCCATCTACATGGTTGTTAACATCCACACCACATTGACAGGCCTGGTCCACATGTCTTGCATGAAGGGGTTCTGTGTATACCACTGGACTGACCAGAGTGTGTCAGACTGTCAACATATATTGGCCATATTGTAGCTGTAGTCCACAGGGGTGTTACTGTGCTAGCAGTGGTACTGTACTATGATGACCTTAGGATGTCTGTAAGTAGCCAATGGCACACATGTTAAGAGCAGATGTGGCCTCCCACACACACCATTTCTGTGAAGACAATCCCTATTACAGTAGCAATAGTCTACAAATATACCTGCAATACATATGTGACATCCCTTTGCACTGAGAGGTAGGGACTATTGGGGCCAAGGTAGGGCTCCACTCCATGAGCAGGACATAAAGTGAACATATATGTATATATAATTATACATATATCCATATAGATATATACACATATACATATCTTGCTTACTGTATAACAACAGCTTTACACACGTGTGCCTGTCATCCAGCCACTGTCCTCCACCTACATACCAGGCTTTGTGCATATGACATGCTGTGAGGGGTTGTTATGTAGTCAGCTGTGTGTATGTTATGCTGTCATTCCTGCCATCCCTTCACTGCTGTTGTGTCCCGCACACATACTGGGGGGTTGTGGCCATATATGTGCGGGCTTCAACTACACAATACATGTGTGCCCTAATGCACTCCAGATGCCATTCTATGTAACAGTGATATATGGCCCAGTATTAGTGAGTGTAGGGGGGGGTGCACCATGATTAACCTAGGCTGTTGCAACATGTGTGGGTAGCTGGGGTAAGCTGCCTTAAGGTATCTGGATGTACATTACCATAAATGCCACCTTGAGTAAATGCAGGCCTACTGCCTCCTGCCATATGGAATGCTCTGTTTGTCAGTGTGATTGTGATGGTATCAGGTATGCCTTGTTATATGACAGATACATCCCATTGTGTCAGCTGGGGTCTGTACCCCCTATGGATTGTGTACAGAGTGTAGATAGAGGCTGCTGACCTATACATCTGCATTACGTACTGTTGATTGTCTTGTATGTTGTGGCTCAGTCTGTCATTACTATTGTACTACTTGAAGGCCTCGGCCTCAACAGCAACATATGTCAACCTTTCCAGACTATTGTCTTAGTATAACTGTTTCACAGTTGCATTACACTGTTCATATGGATGTCAGTGTCTAAACAGCTATATGACATGACATATACAACTGTCATAGTACACAAATAAAGCTTTCACATTCATTTATGCACACCTGTGTGTGGTGTTATACCCTTTGATATCTCTGTGGGTATATGTTGCAGGCTATGAATGTCAGTCGTATGGGTGGCTCATACAGCCTCCAGTTGGTAAGGTGGTGACTGTAGGAATACTGGCTGCTCAATATTGTGTACACGTACTGCATATGTATCTTACTGTACATATCTGTGTGTGTGTATGTGTAGTTACATATATATATATATATCTATATATGTATATATATAGATATATATATATATATATATATATATATATATATATATATATATATATATATATATATATATATATATATATATATATATAAACCTGTATCTGCATATATGTGTCTGTGTATATGTATCCTAGGGATGGCCATGTCGTGTCTGGTCCTGGTTATGGGTTCTGAAACACTTGGTACTGTATTACAAGGGGGGCATGCTTGGCTGGGGGGTATACCTATTCGTAAAAGACGTATATTGTGTGGGGCCTCTCAACCCCATTAACGTTGCATGAGGACATATATGTTTTTATTTCCCCACTGTTATCTACAGATGTATGTCTGCATATACCTCTATATATGTGTATATACATATATATATATATATATATATATATATATATGTATATATATATATATATATATATATATATATATATATATATATATATATATATATATATATATATCTGCTGGCATGATGTGGGTATATATATATATATATATATATATATATATATATATATATATATATATATATATATACATAGGTGTAGGCATTTGCATGCTTATATGTTCACATATATTTATATATATATATATATATATATATATATATATATATATATATATATATATATATATATATACATACATATATCAATACGTTGTACCTGTTTATACATTAATATATTTGCTCACAAACATACATTTACATGTTGGAATACATTCTCTGTACTGTTGAATGACTGGGCTGGATGATATGTTTGTGAATACATCAAGGATATGTATGTCTGAGATGGCTTAGTGGTAAATCACTTTAGCTATGATGTGCAGGGTTTTGGGATTGATCCTAGCAGAGGCTGTTTTTTTTTTTGTTGCTGGGCAGAATAAGGGCCATTGGATACAGTGTGATTAATGCACTTTTGAGCACTTGTAAGTGGGTTTGTGTGAGTTTGCATGACGGTAAGCACTGCTAAGTTATGGTTACTGTTTCTTATACTCAGTTAGCTCCTGAATTGCTTAACCTGTGTAGGCATTGCTTAAACCCGTGCAGACAGGCTTAATCCCGCGTACTGCTGCTTAAACGTGCTTACTCCCGCTTACCCCCATGCTAATTTCTTTAAAAGAAAAGAAAAAGGGGTTGATAGGAAAGTGGTGAAAAAAGGGGCACAAAGAGGAAAAGACAGTAGGGAAAATAGCTAGGGATGTGCAGGAAGTGTATAGGGAATGTCCATAGCTTCCCATTTCATCTACAGCAACAGCTGTGCATATACACTGTATTTGGAGGTAGATTTGGACACTCAAACCCCTGGGAGAGGGGAGGACAACAATATTTCATTGTGATGCCAATTAGACCAGATTACATGTGTCCAGTGGACATGTTTGTGAAATGGACAGCTATGTATGGGGGGAGTTTTTTGTGGGAATAAATTGTCCTTTTTTTTTCAGGTGGCAGTGGGATGTTGGGGAGGGGTAGTAGGTATATTTGGGAAGATAGGTTGGGTAGGTTAACAGACAAGACACACAAGATGTATACTGGGGCGGTATACCACACATGTGGAGGGTAAACACCTTGATGGGGAGGGGTGTTGGGATACTGGAAGCCCAAACGCCCCATAGTGGTAATAGTGGGACTGAGGTCCCCACCCATGGGCAGTCACCACTGCACCTTCACAGCCTCGAAGGTGACTGTGCTGGGGGCTGAGCTGTAGAGCCAGCCTGACTCTCTAATTGTGACATGCAGCCCTCAAGCTGGCATAGAAGATCACCAACCTGGTCGTTGATCACTCTATGCACCACGAACCTGACCTGGCCACGGGTGACAGGAGCCTGTCTGTGCCCACTCCCAGGGGGAGTGAGCCCCATCCCCTGAGGTGGTTCCACCTGAAGGTGGTGCAGGACCAACAGACAAGGAGGTGCGGGGTTGGGCCCCAGACATGCTGGTGCCCGGTGCCTTGATCAGCTTGGGTGGGACAGGTGGGTCTTCTGGGACCGGCCTTCCCAAGCGTGCTATAGTGTTTAGATTTCAACATCATACATGGATTAGTTATAGTCAACACATTCCAGGGTTAGGTATAACATCATGCATAGATATTCCCATTAACCCAGGCACCAAATACGAAACAGTTGCATAGCAAACAGAACACATGCATATATGGGACCACAGTGGTAATATGAACAGCATGCAGGTACGTTTGATTGCACCGTGCCAACAATGTTGGAATAATTCAATATGGCACATGCATGGGAACCATTAGAATATTTATCGAATGATTGGCCAATATCACAGTCAGTACATACAAATTGGGGTGGGTATGTTGATTATTGTTGAAGATAAGGTGGGGGAGAGAAAGTTGTCAGTTAAAAAGTAATAAAGTCCTGTACTCCACATTACTTTCCTAGACAGTGCTGTTATCTGTACCTTACAGGTGTTACTACACTACCCTATAGACCTATATTGGACACTGATATGGCTGTGAACATCATTACACATGAACTGGTTTTACCTGCAGTATAGACCACTTACCATTATACCTGTGGAGGGAATGTCTGTTAACACTAACTGTTTGTAACATACAGTGGAATTTCAGGTTGATGATTTGTACTATCCTATCCAACTCTTTCTGCACAGATTCTGGCCATGTGTTGACCACATGCTGGTATGCCTGGACATATCTAGACTATTGCCGTCTTCCACCTTTAGTGACCTGACACACACTTATACATGCTTTCCTACACTGTTATATTGTGTAGCACAGTGTGGCCGACAATGACCACTGATAGTTTATTATTCAGAGAAACTGCAACACTCACAATCCCCTACAATAACAGGGTGTACGGTACCAGTACAGGTTATATTGGTCTGTATTTCACAGCACAGTGTTCGTATCCAATGTACCAGTGGGAGCAATGCTTGTTAGCACTACCTGACTGTTGCCATACAAGGTTCCAGATTACACATTAGTATTATGCACATATATCTCACTCTGTTACTGTACACACACTGACCACAGTTTAACAGGTTGGGGTATAAATGGGACATACGTGGCTTCTTAGTCACATAAGGTATTGGGGAGTTGCTATTATGCCAGGTTTGTTGTCATAGATGTGTGTCAATCAGTTGTATTTCCTGTTTGATGCCTATACGTCCGGGATCATCCCACTGATTTCCCAGGGGTGACATGTTTATATGAATTAGATATGGGCCCCTTTAATAGACAGTCTAGACATATCTGTACAGTCGTGGTGTATAATCCTGTATGCAAGCTACTACCACTGTCAGGATTCAAACTGTGGCTGTGTGTGCTAATAAAACAACAGTTCACATCTCAGTTGCATGTGCGATTCAGGTTTTGTTGTCTGCATTTCCCCTGTTTACTGTTTATGTGACTCTCAGTTGTACTAAATGACCTCTGGGGATTGCACCATCACATTCACTTTATGGTGCATGGTGTGGGTAACAGTGCTTAATACTACAATAGTATTACATGATTGCAAATCTACATTACCATATGATACCAGAATATACACATACAGTCCAGCTGTTAGACCTGTTTTGTCAGTGTATTACACTTTTATTGCCATACTAACAATAATAGATCTTCTTGCCATATTCTCTAGTGTATGCAGTGCTTGCCTTGAACAATACAGGTTTTATACTAGCAATTACTTTACTACTACTTTTATTTTTATTTATCATGACAGTAAAAGCATGAGTATTACTGACCTGCCTCGCATCGCAACCACGCCAGGCGGCAGATGTGGGCCTCCTGGTTCACGGCCCACTCCATTGTAGCTGTGGGGGACATAGGAGGAATATTTAGCCATACCTATCCTTGATATACCTGAGCTGGACATTATTAAACAGGTAGTGGACTGTTATTTAGACACAGCTGGGACATCCCCTAATGCTCTAGCCTCTTGGATACACTCCTCCAAGAGGGTCCCCTTCTGCCGCTTCAGGTCGGCATAGTGTTGCCTGACCTACTCACCAGTTTGGGGTATGCTAGTGGCACTGGTGAGGTCACGGGTGAGACGGTCTCAGGCCTCCACCTTATATTGGGAGCTCTGGTATTGGTCCTGCAGCAGTCTCTGTGCATGGTCTTTAACTAGGAGTCCAGCCATGACTTTGAACTCTTGGATGCACCAGCACTGCACCTGGAAGTGCACTCCTTCTCCCCTTACTGCCATAGTGTCTGCAAGGGGAAGCTACAACCAGTTATGAGCTGCATTGCCATCTCTTGGGTTTAAGTAAGGTTGATTTCCCCCACTTTTCCGTGGTTGGCCAGATTTGAAAAGGTTAAGCTATGGACAAACATGCTTACCTAAGGTTGGCATTGTTTAAAGTGGTATACCATTGGGCAGATTGAATTGGCTTCCCTACACATTGCTTACACTTACTAAGTTGAGCTGTGCTGCGGTTGGCATTGCTTAATAGTTAATTAGCACTATATTTGCCTTTTGGCAGTGATTTATTATTCATTACAGGTTATATATGTGTCTGGTATCCATGATTCATGTGTACATACACTGTATGGGGACCTGGGGCTTCTACACTTTATTACAATAACACCTGAAATCTATGCTTTCTGCAGTACTCCAGTTCACATACTTATGTTCTGTGGCAGGTTATACAACATCACACTGTACATAGATTCAGTTCACATGTTTGATTTGATTTTCCTGTAGTGAAGATTAGTTTGTTGATACCATAGTTGCATATAGTGTTAAGATGGCTTAATGGTTAACTACTGTGACTGTGGTGTACAATGTCCTGAGTTTGAGCCTTGTAGAAGATGTTTGTTGTGTTGCTGGGCTGTTGGGTACAGAGTGATTAAGGTGCTTTAAAGTAGTTATGTGCGGGTTTGAGCGGAGCTCAGCAATGCTAACATCTGGTTACAGTTTCTTACATTCAGTTAGCTTCTACTTTGCTTAATCTGTGTAGGCAATGCTTACCCCTGCACAAACATGCTTACTACTGCTTATTTATGCTTAAACCTGATTACTAGTGCCTTATTCATTATGACACTGACACTTCCCATGTGCATTTAATGCAGTACTCTGCTTCACATTTAAATGTTATTTAGTAGGTTATACTGCAAAAGAATGTCAAAAAATGTTCATATACAGATTTCACATAGAAAATGGAATGTGCTATAGTGGGACTTGAACCAGGAATGCCTCTGCATTAGGTAGATGCTCTGACCAGTACACTATTGCTGTGCTGCTTCATTTGCATATATCTCCCTTGTTATCCTCTTCAGCTTTTTAAGCTGTTTTAACTGTAGGTAAGTGATGGACTTACCCATGTACCTATGATTAGCTGTACTCAGGGTTTTAAAAAAAGGATAAAGGGTTTCTTTGTTTTATTTATACATACTGTTCCTGTTGTACACATGGGAGACTGTTGCTGGGGATATGTGGACACCTATGAGTAGTCTCACTCATTTATTTATAGTTTCTGCTGTTCCACTTTGCAGGGGCGTGTTTATTTTGAGAGCTCTGCTCTCAGACATGCCCCCTGCACTCGTCCACGCTCCATATAGGATTAGGAGGTCAGGCAGCGTGCCTTCATTAATATGCATAGCGCGCTGCCTTCCTCCTCCTAAACTGCTACTTCCGTGCAGGACTCGATTAGTCTTGCATGGAAGATTAGTAAATCTGGGGGATTGTCAAGAAGAAAGTACGGAACATGTGATTTTGAAATCTAAAAGAGAAAAAAGTTATGTGGAAAACTATGTAAATATTTTTCTGAAATGCGAAAGAGTAAAAAAGTTATTTTTGAAGATATAAAAGTAGTGGTTAAAATAAACATGGATATGATTAAATATAGATATTATAATAAAAGAAATAAAGAATATTTAAAAGAATAGATAAAAAGTTGTTTTATATTATATGGGTTATATGGAATGAAAGAATAAATGAACTTATATTTAATGGTAAATGGATTTTAGAAATAATATTAAGCAAATTCAGATGGTGGTTATGGAAAAAGAAGTAGAAGTCTGAAAGGGATGACAATTTAATATGATTGTAAAGGAAGTTATGAATATGTATGATCAGATTTTTATAACTATATATTTGTAAATATGTAAATATTTTGCATATAAAGAAAGGACTCCTACTCTTTTTGATAGGTGTTGTGGAATCTTTTACATCCATTTGAGCTGCCATCATCTCAAGCAGACGGGGCCTCAGTTTAACATCTCATCCAAAGGACAACCCATTTACTGTCAGCACTTTGTCTAACTGGTATGGGAACAGAATCCATAGCCTTCTGCACCAAAGATGAGTATAATACCCTTCGTGTCACTGACACTTCTCATACTGTTATTACTCTTGCATCTTCCTGCCCATCAGCAAATATCTTAAAACCTACTGGAAAAAGACTTGAAACGCCATCAGGTAATGCAGCCTAATGTCAGGCTGTATTGTTAGCCATGCTTTCAGGAACTCATCCTTGAATACCATCAGCATGTCAGGTTCCAGAGATGCATCTCAGAATGAGTGTTCAGGGATAAATTCTAGGATGCCTTATTTTTACATATCAAGGGAATCACATTGTGGATGGCTAAAGGAGACCTAACAGGAGCACAAAGGTCAAAACACTATGGCCTAGTTTCTTGAACACCTACCCCTTCTCACTAACACTGTGTGCATGACAAGCAGAAGCAAGAGCACTAATTTGCATTCAGTACACAGCTCTGCACATCACCCCCTACTTCAGTACAAGAGTGAGGAGCAAAATTTGCTATTGAAAACATAAATAGGTGAATTACATCCTAATTCAACATGAAGAGTCATATAAAACCCATGGGACATGCCAAGCTCCGTCTTGGTTTTGATTCCAATACTCTTTGGAATACAGCCACTGACACATGCATATATATATATATATATATATATATATATATATATATATATATATATATATATAAATGTTATGGATTGGTGCTGATGCTATTGTTTACCTTTAGGTGCAACATACTTTAATGCAAGGTACTGCTGCTGTTGTTAGACCTTGACTTAGAAGGAGAAGAGTATTCAGATCACATTTCACCTATCTCGGACTTCATAATGTTGAAATATTAGATCACTAGAGGGAGAGCAGGGATACCTTAGACGAACTAGTCTACATCTATCACCTTCCCCTGAGGCCCTGGGGAAAATCATATAGAATCCATACCAATATAAATCAAAGTCTGTGTAGTATTATGAATACTAGCTACAGGCACTTTGCAG